>NC_092245.1:11640903-11940903 GCF_036320965.1 Panulirus ornatus
TAAACAGACATACAGAAACACAGATAGATCGACAAATAGACATTTAATTCAGCCTGCCTAGTGGAGTTCCAATGACCAGTGTGAAACACGCCACACTTCCCTGCCTCAGAAAACAAATAAAATTCAAAGTGAAGTGCACACTTTTGATGACTACACACGGGAACTGAAAGGCTGGAGCACTTGTGTTTTTCGCCCTTCTACATCCACGATTTTAGCGCAAAATAAAGTCTCCGGCCAGCCAGCTACAACTTCCTCACCTCAAAAGAGAGAAGTACGAATTAAACTGATCAACTAATACTGCGTTACTTTGCATCAAACACTTACACTGACTGGTTGTTGACTCAGTGTGTTATCAAGATCCTGATACAGTGAGTTTGGGAGAGTAATTTAGCGTGACACTAGTCTGTTTTAGAGTGAAGAGACAAAGTGGGAGGTGGGGTCTGGAAATGACCGCTGTCAGGGTCCAACAAAGCCCAGTGAGAGGCTCAGCCCAGGTGATGACACCGAATGTCAGCCTAGGGATCCAGCCTGGACAAGCGGAAGAGTAGAAATATATATATATATATATATATATATATATATATATATATATATATATATATATATATATATATATATTTCTTTTCTTTCTTTCAAACTATTCGCCATTTCCCGCATTAGCGAGGTAGCGTTAAGAACAGAGGACTGGGCCTTGAGGGAATACCCTCACCTGGCCCAATTCTCTGTTCCTTCTTTTGGAAAATTAAAAAAAAAAAAACGAGAGGGGAGGATTTCCAGCCCCCCGCTCCCTCCCCTTTTAGTCGCCTTCTACGACACGCAGGGAATACTTGGGAAGTATTCTTTCTCCCCTATCCCCATATATATATTATTTCCATATGTTGCGAATGAAGAACAATCTGTTTCGTTCACAGTTCTTCAAGACCTCAAACATCCACTCTCTCTGTTGGTAACTTCTATGGCCATCTTACATATATATGGACAGCGAATGAGTAGCATGGTTCCTCCTAGGGCGACTGAAGGCCTTGAGAAAAAAAAAAAACAGAGCACACGAGGGTTCCCATACCATCAAGGTAAACGACGAAGTGTATTGATTGTGGAGACCTGGAGGCAAGAGTTGGCCCTCGTTTGTCGAAAGCAATACGATGTAATTACGTCTAGTACATACAAAAAAGAGGCAACTCGAGGAGTGACCCCATCACAGTGTATTGCAGCAGTGAAGAGGCCAGATCCAAGGTTGGTTCTGTACTTACCTTCCAGCAAAACATCATCTTAAACTCAATACCTGTGTAACGTATTTGTTCATGAAATAAAGGTTTTCGTCCTTTATTACATCCAAAGAAAAAAAATCCTAGCTACTTAGTCTACGAAAGAAAACGGGAGTCCATTTTCAGAAAAAAAATATCTAATGGCAGGTTTTCAGAAGCAGGAAAAGTGACGACGGGCAGTTTAATCTTGCCTTTAGAATGAGACTCTTGAAAGACCAACACTCTGCCTCTCAGCGAAGGAAATACTCAAGCAAAAATGAGAGATTAGGCATTAGGTAGACTTACATTCTTTTACGTATACTGCTAACGAAAACATACAATGACGATGCGTGAAGTCTCTTGTATGTAATTATTTCAATATCCATATATATATATATATATATATATATATATATATATATATATAGAGAGAGAGAGAGAGAGAGAGAGAGAGAGAGAGAGAGAGAGAGAGAGAGAGAGAGAATTAGGTCACGTACAAAAAAGACATTCTGGAAGACTACGAATGTGTACTTGATTATTTTATTTTCCTGAAAAGGTTCAGCACTACAGGATAAAGAACTCCGTCATATAAGGAGAGTCTACGTTCGAGAGAACCTGCATCTGCCACACAGGCCAAGAGCTCCGGACATTGCCTCCCAGGGGCGTCCGTCCACGTTAGGGTCTCCACAACAACTGACAGGATGATTAGATGAATAGCGAGAGACTAAAGGAAGGCAGTGTCAAAGAGAAAGTAGCTTAAGGATGAGCTAATCTTTATAATACCCTCAGCAGACCTTAGCGAACAGTGGAATTTAGATTCCTGTTGTCTTCTAGTTCACTCGAACCAAAACCTATACCTGAAAAAACAGATGATTTGAGACGTTACTTTAAATCCCCAACAACACCGTAACATTTTTTCGTCTTTTCGCTAAACTGTGCTTGGCGTGTTCCTCTCTTTACCCGTTCCACCCTTAAGTTTTTCCCCTCCCTCACCTCTTCTAGCTCTTTAGTTCGCTCCCCGCCTCCTTCTCCAACACATTTTTCCCAATCTCCTCGCTTCCTTTTTCGTTCCATTCTCATCCGTCATAGCCGTCGCCGGCACGGCCGCCTCCTCATCCTCTTGACGCTGCTCTCCCTCCCTCTCCTGCTCCTCTTACCACTTCTTCTTCCTTCTCATCCTCCTCTTCCCCTTATCCTCCTCCAGCTGCTTCTCCTCCTCTTGCTGTGCTGCTCCTCCCACTACTCCCCGACACCGCCAACGTCCCACAAGTGTGTCCGCCAGAGACCGCCTGACAATTTACGAGTAGCTTTTGTATGGCGTGCACAAAGCTCACATCTTGACGGGAGCTGCTGATCTGCAAACTTTCTGCTTACAAAGTTCCTCGTTTTTGTCGTACAGGAAGGAGTTCCTCTGCTCTTCAACAGCGACCCTGACGCAATACGAGCCCGCACAGTCAACAAGAGTAACTCAAGTCTCCTATACTGGAAACTCCCAAGACGAACCCTTCAGTACTTGATGAAAGATATGAAAGATGAGGAATGGAAAATGAAAAACACATATCCCCTACTACAGAAAGATATATATATATATATATATATATATATATATATATATATATATATATATATATATATATATATATCAGGAAAAGTAAAGAAACTTCATGTCCCAAAGACGAGAGTTAACCATCACGAACAGCTACAGAGCAAAGTATAACGTTATGCTGAGTCACTGTAATCTAAACTGGCTCACTCAAAGAGCCAGAAGCGGCCTGGTTAGTCAGCGGGCTGGAACCCCGCCAACAGTAAATCCCCGCAATGACCCAACACGTACCACAATGATTGGGACATGATCCGCACCCTCCAAACATGACCCCTAATGGACAAAAGTGACCCGCAATCACCGAACATGACCCCTTATGGACAAAAGTGACCTGCAATCACCAAACATGACTCTAAAATGATGAGTCCCACTGACTCAACGTTGACACATAATGGTAGAAGATTAACATGTATCATCGAACGTGACTCCACTGACTCAGCTTCACTAGTAATACCCAAGTATGACTGGTAATGGTCAAGGGTGACCTGATGACTATACCTGAGTTTAGTGGCTGGGTATGAGGATTAACTTAACTGTGTATGACCTGCAGTTAAACATGACCGTAAATGACCCAAAGATGACCCCCATAGGAGCGAGTATAGAGCTACATAGAGAAAACAGTCCGAAGCGATGGAAAAATCCCCGTGGATGACTTTGAATGACCAGAGGGTTGTTCAAATTTCCCAGCCATAACATATCCCCCTACGGTATCAACGAGACACACAGCCTTACCTGACGGCGGAGCTATCGATACATGACTCTGCCATGAATTTAACCAAGAGATCAAACCAAACTGGAGACGCCTCAGACGAGACACCAAACAGGAAGTGAGGAAGCCTTGTGATGGGGGAAAAAAAAGGATGAGACAGAGATCGAGACCCAAGAAGGTGACCTCGACCAAGAAAGGAGAGTGCGTCTGTGCGTCTCCGACACGACCCTCAACATAATGGATGGAATATATTCACGGTCTACTTTTTCCCTCCATTGTCATAAGTCGTTCGGATTTGTATTGCGGACCCTGTAAGAGCAAAATTTATAAGGTCATCCATACCATTCTACGCCCATCCATTTAGCAGGAAACTGAGGGCGAAACGGAAGGGAGAGAATAGGGGTTAGAATAAGAAGGACAGAACATGGGATACGGGTAGAGTGGGGAAGAGGACGAGCGTTCGAGAGGGTTGGATGATTGAAGGGAGAGAGAGGGGGAGGGAAGGAAGGTATATAAAGATGAGTAGGTGGGATAGAGAAGGGGAATGAAGAGGAATGATGGAACAGATCGACAGATCTGAGAAGCTTGAAATACTAATAAGACCGGATAATAAGAGGAAGAAAGGGTAGGAGGGAAAACGAATACGCGCGCGCGCGTGTGTGTGTGTGTGTGTGTGTGTGTGTGTGTGTGTGTGTGTGTGTGTGTGTGTCAAAGGCAATATTAGCGCGTAGTGCTAAACGAAGGAAAATTTCGAGTTATGAGGAACAAGTCGAGTGAGTTACTCGCTGGGTGATACGGGTCACAATGAGAGATTGTGAATGTGAAGAGAACTGTGGGATGAAAGTCGGCAAACCCATACATGGGTGAGGCAGAATGAAGACAGCCACCTGGGCCTGAGGAGACGAGCCACTGAGGTGCTGCCTCACGGCGCAGAATTCCCTCACCCTCTTCATACCTGGGCACGTAGCACAGTTAGCAGAATAAGGATGACAAAAATTACAGTGAGATTTTGCAGAGAGAGAGAGAGAGAGAGAGAGAGAGAGAGAGAGAGAGAGAGAGAATAATGGGGGTGGGAGAGAAGGGGATCCAATGAGAGATATGATGGTGTGTATGAAGGCCTCAGGGATGAGGAACGGCTGCGGCCAGAGATAAGCAGGATTTGTGTCCCGATAACAGTAAGGGCCCCAGAATTTACAAGGTATTTCATTCCATGTTTAAGATCATCTTGCTATTATGGTGAGGATGCACAGCGCGACGCGACCGCGGGGACGGATACGGCGAGAGAACACACATGGTGTGCTGCTCACACACACACACACACACACACACACACACACACACAAATCCCAGCGATGAGTTTGTATTAACTTTAGCCAATGGTACAAGTAGACAGACACCACACCATTCCTCTCTAAGTGCCAGCCATTCCCAGCGTGAGGAGGGTGGGGGAGAGAAACTAGTCCGTCCGGGACCTTGGCACACCAGTAATCACCCATTCGTATCCCGCTCAACCACGGTATCGAACCCAGTACCCACAGCCTGAATAACAAAGCGTTACTTCTTCGCCAGGATTCTCCGAATGCGAGATTTTGCGAACTGTATCCATCGAGATGAGGAACTGTCAAGAAATATTACAACAGTCCTTTGTCTTTTGCATGAATCCCACAAAAGTATCTAAAAGAACATTAACGATGCTGCTTGAAGTCCAGGGTTACTGCTGACAAATACAAACAGATAAAGAAAGTGTATTGAGGAAGGGGAAGTGGAGTGAACATAAGATCCTTTCATGACTATTGTCCAGCCATCCATCCCAATTACTTCGCCTCTCGTCTCAATCACGCGCATCCGGATCCTCTCTCTCTCTCTCTCTCTCTCTCTCTCTCTCTCTCTCTCTCTCTCTCTCTCTCTCTCTCTCTCTCTCTCGAATGAAAACATGGTACATATACACGAGACAACACGAGAATTAAACTCTCCCGTAACACACTGATAGTAATCACACACAAAGTGAAAACCGGGTCAAATACAGCAAGACCAGGATCACATTAAGAGAATACAGAAAAAGAGGTGAACAAAGGAAAAACTTCTGTGGATACAGAACCAGCTACAAGCTACGGAATACTGAAGAAAACTTTATATACATATATTAATGAAATGTTTCTGGAATCTGTACAGGACTAGGTGAAGAGGGAGGCACAAAAACAGCAAGACTTCCTAGACTAGGATTCTTGACGATACAAAAGGAATATTGGCTTCACCGGTGTAGTGGTTAGCGGTCCTGACCATGCACCACCTATGGGCGCAGCCCAAGCTCCAGTCCTGGAGGCGACAGTCCGTCTGCACACTCTCCACATGTTTATCCTCCCCCCAGGCCTGATCACTGAATGGGTACCTGCTTTAGGCTGGTGTGTGTGTGTGTGTGTGTGTGTGTGTGTGTGTGTGTGTGTGTGTGTGTGTGTGTGTGTGCGTGCGCGCGCGCGCACGTAATGTAGCGTATATGACTTGGCCATGATTAGGCCATTCACTTGCTTGTGCCGTCTCAGCTACTATTAGGAAAACAAACTGGACTAGAGGGACGTATAGCTACGGACTCCCCTACACATTTCAGGGTATATTACTTTCTTTCTCGAGGAAAAAACCAAAGTCGTATAGATTACAGACGGTTTTTTCCATAGTTATCTGAGAAGACAAAATTGGTCTAAAGGCCAGAAAGTATTTTGAGAGTATTATGGTACATCCAGTACTAACACGGCATGATAAAAAAAAAAAATGCTGAGGGAAGGAGGTTTGTTTCATTTTGTAATGTAAAAGTAAAGCGGGACAGCGTCACAACTGTGAAAGAAATTAAAGTAAGTCTTTCCTCCAACTACCAAGGTTCTATGACTATATGTAAACATGGCAATATTTTCAAATTTGCTACTTCTTACAAAACCAGGATACGGCTGCTGTTCTTACAAACCAACGACTTCACATATAAACTTGCTGTTCTACAGATCTCTAAACATACCATAATAGCAAAGATCAAGAGTCAAAAACACAAATCTACAAACAGGAAACAAGAACGTTACAAACATACATAACAAGTTATATCAATAGGTCAAAACTGTAAGGATCAAAGTTCACACACTTACCTAAAATATAAAACAATCATGGAAAATATTAACTTATATGTACAGGAGTATATAAATGAATATCATGTTCATTATATATATTATCAACCCAGGAATCTTTTTTTAACAGGGGTGCTAATCATATGTTTTCAAGCAGTAAAACCCAAACTACTGTTAACCATGGTCTCATGTGAAGAGAATAGGTTCCGCGTTGACACAAATATTCAATGTGATCTCCTATATCTCGGGAATTATCATCACTCATAATCCTGATCCCATGACAGACAGGACCACCTCCGGACCCACGCACGATATTCAGCAAAAGGTCACCGTTTCTTCCCCCAGACCTCTCCCGTTTCACGGCCGGGAGAGGCGAGCTTTACAAATGAAAAAAAAAAAAAAAAAAACGCGGCGGCTTTTCTGACGGAAAAGTTTTGACATTTACCGGTATGTTGACCTAGTTGTGTCTTTATGGGCAGTGTGTGTGTGTGTGTATATGTGTGTGTGTGTGTGTGTGTGTGTGTGTGTGTGTGTGTGTGTGTGTCAATTTTCATGCATGCATAAACAGGTCAGGGAGCGAAGTGTTTAATAAAATGCGGTGTAAAGTTAGATAATATGACCAAATTAAACGCGCTGTATCAGTCACAAGGTGTCTGTGATCCTTCCTGTACATTTTCTCTAAGAATACTAAATACACATCACATCGTGAGATCCTTTGTAACAAACTCTTGCTCTGTGGAGCTGTAGTAGGAGGGCACGACGTACAAACCCAACACCAGAACACAACGACAGGCGCTCAGTACAATCAGCAAACTCAGCAGCAAGTCCATATAACTACAGTGGAGGCATCTACATATATTTGTACATATCTACAGAGGATCCTGCACTACGGAGAACTGGGAATGAAATAAAACGATCTGTGTTTCATGTGAAAACTATTTTTCCTCCCTTCTCGCTCCTGAGTGGGACAGCCTGTGGCCGGCACATCTGGTAGTGTGCCAGACACTGCACTGCCCGAATGATGGCCACAGCTCGCTGCTACTACACACACACACACACACACACACACACACACACGGAAGATTTGAACCCTGACATTCTCACCTACATGAAACAAACATCTCTTGACCAGTAAAGCAGGAAAGATGGCGATTTAAAGTACTTTATCTTAGACGAGAGAAGAAGGTGTTTCATACTTATCTCTCACACTCGTCTACTGCAAGTACAAACGTTCAGGTCAGACCTCGCCTGCAGTACGTCTAACCATTAAGTCTCAAGAGAGCACAGAACCTGGTGACGGGAGCGTCATCCATATCATATACTTCATAAATCAGAGAGCAACAATAGGACGAGCGTAAGAGGGAATTCCTCATCTCAGATCCCGTCAAACACCAGGGGATGAATGGGCACACGTCGAGCCGTTCCCGCGGACACTGTGCTGAGTTGCGCTGGTCATAACTTCCTGGGAGTATACGGCCGCCAGGATTACTATCTAAGTCCTTAAAGCTCCTGCCTCGTTCTCTGCACACACTCCTCAGACTCCACACGATCTCAAAATGGACAACTTCCAAGACAGATTTTCCCAGTGGGAAGAGATAGAAATATAGATACCCTGAAATCTATGATGCTATCGAAATAAAGTAATTAAACACGAAATCAAATGATCTAACTGTTGTATGGTAATCATGAAAGGTTCAACTGACTCGGGCTACTGGGTAAAGGAAAGCTGGCGTTGAAAAGCAGGCACGTGAACTCACTCGCTCGTGTAATTAGACACTTGGGCAGTATCAGCGTTACTCACATTGTTCCCCACAACAAAATTACGGTTCTTAACATCTGTCTCTACGATAATCTGATCCATACAGGAGAGCAACATCCAGAATACAAACAATAGTATAATGGATCTTTGCACGTTTCTGGGAGCCAACAATAGCCTCTACGGAGACTGTACATAGGGTCTAATGTCGCATGTCAACCGTCGAAATGCGGCAAAGTGTAACTTTATCCAATTACAGAGTTTTGCCTGGTGATGTCTCCCATTCCGCACTGCCTCACAAGTTACCGCAGGAAAACCCGTCTCAACAACAAGAAACCCATTAACACGCTGATAATGGAGACCTAATGGAGACTGCTGATGCAATTCTGAGAGTTCTGGTCTGTTTTATGGAGGACGTTCTGTTTAATATGATTATCTAGAGGTATCAGAGCAGCTGAGACCTGCACAACACAGGTGAGCAAACCATGCTCCCAGGTATCGACCGCTCTTGTATGCCACTCCTACTGCTCTACTCCTCACCATCTTATACAATGCAGATTACAAACTAGAACGTTAGCATCGTATACGTAATCAAACACCAACAAAAGATACTCAGGTATCTAACAAACAAGTAAATAAAACCGTTTCTTATCTCGTCTGCTGAACCAACAATCATAAGTCAATATAAATATAGCTATATCATGAAATACATATACTACTGATATTATTCAAGCTTGAAAAAGAATTCTATATATGTTATATATAGCATCATACGGGGATACAATGATATAAAAAGGTAAATTTCTATAACCTTCTCAAGGGTAAGGACTTTCTCCATTATCCTATGCTCCCACCCCTGAACACACCTGCTCCTCTTCTTTCAAAGCTCGTCCACACCTACCTTTGTGTCCAATCAGTAACACTGGCAATTTTTTATCTTTTCCTGATATGAGTTTATTACTGACACAGGTTCCCTTACAAAATGGGACTCTTGAACTGTAATCAGAGTTCAAAATAGGAAGTGAACACACACACACACACACACACACACACACACATCTACATCGGAACTCAGTACTAAGCTCGTCTGGAAGAAGTCGTCGACCTGAGTGGGAGGTCGTGGCGAGCAGGGTAGGTGCGGTGGAGTCTGGGGTGGGACCGAGGCTCAGGGGAACAGATTCGGGCAGAGATCACCAGCTAACTGAATTACCAAATGGTCGGTCTTCACGTGGGAGCATCAACACCTGCCGTCCTGACATGTTGCCCCGAGGTGCATATATGACCACTAACATGCACGCTCTCGCCGAGGGTAATGAAGCTGAATGGACGGATATGAACTGGGATCAAGTAAGGCTTTGTTAACTCTGCCTCAGGAATTACAGTTGATACTGACATTTGTAAGGATATTAATGCTTGTGAGAAGGGGTTTACGACGACGGGGGAAGAAGGAGCTTCCTGGAGAAGCGGTCAAGCCACACACAGTGCAGAATCTAATACTAGTCTGGCCCATCGACACGCACGGTATGCGGCACAAATGGAGGTTGACTAATATCAAAAACAGACCGACACAGACTCTGGAATTATTCCCGTTTGACTGTCGGAGTCCAGGCGACGGAAGCGGCACCGTTCACCACGGTGTTCACGACACACGCTGGGTGTGACCATACACCTTCTCCTCTGGAAACCAACTGTAAGCACTTGTCGCAACACCGCATCTCATACTCTCTGAGCCACTGCTGAACCATGGCAACGATCACAATGCTGCCTGAGCGTATACCTCCTACTTTCCCTAAAACAGACACGGATGAATGAAGGGACGCTTCCCACATTCTAACAGATAATAATCAATTATATCTATGTACCCGACTAAGAATACATCCAACGATAAACTAATACTACCAAGATAATTGTGAAACACATATAAAAAGCTTCCCTTGATGACCTATTGTAACGCAGGAGTAAACACATCTTGGGAAGATATCACATGCATTCGATTGACTGTAGGATAAAACTTGGCAACACGAAAGTGAGGGACAAACCACAACACATATGGAACAACGGGACAATGTTACATTAACTATGGGATATTCTATCAAAACAAAGAAGATAAAAGCATGTACGAACTCTCTAAAGTAATAATCAAAGTAACGATCTTAAGATTTCAGTAAGGAAAAAAAAGATGTCGGTCTCCACAAGAAGAATAAATTACTGTACAAAGTAAAATACGTGAACAACACTCTTGTAAGAGTGGACGTCTGAATATCATTCTAACACACTGACGATGTGTACGACTTATTCCAGAGACTGACTGTTCAACCTCATGGAATCACGGAGAACAGTTCACCACAGCCAAGTAGACGGATGCCTTACAGCGGTAACGGATGGATGCAGTTCAAATGCCAAAGGGTGCAAAGTGAAGGCCGGCCTTGTGAAGGTGGCGCCACCGTGAGTCAGAACATTCACCCACCCGGCAGGTCGCGATGCACTGCTTGTTTACGTGAGGGTAGAGAGGGTGAAGGTGAAGGGGTTACTGCGAGTGCTTCTCGCTGCCTGACAGCGTTCTCTGTGGGGCCCGTACACTGAAGGTAGTTAAACGAAGTTTTAGACCGAACATGAATTATCAACATTTGAGCACAAGACCTTAATCTTACCCATGAATATCATCACATCCCTGTAGTCGATCCATATAGAAACAAGGGAAAAAATAAACTCCAAAGACCACAAGATATCTTCCAAAATCCCAGGCTTAAGACCTTCCTGTCCAGTTTCTAGACTGAGTTAGATAAAGGACGGAGGGAGGGGGAGGGGGGAGTAGGTAACTAAGCTAAATGTCATTGAAATGTCAGGTAATGATATTACGGCCGGGCGAAGAGGCGAGACGCGACGTGTATCGTATGGCGTCGGCCTCTGGAGACGGGGCTGTATCTCTCTGTCTATGTATTACAAACGGCTGGGGTTGATTTGCATGTCGTAGACGACACGCTGCTGGGGGGGAGGCAACGGAAATCAGAAAACTTTGATCAAATTTGCATATCTCATACCAGGCCGGGCAGTACAGCGAGCAGTGTCGGCGGGTGGGGGATGATGGGGTCGAGGGGAGTGCGAATTAAATACACCGCGAGCCACAACCGCAAAGCCAATCACGTCGTAGAAATAAAATATCAATATTGTTGTGTCTTTTAATATCTTTTTGATATGGATGACGGCGTGGATGTTTCTGGAATTCTTAATAGTCATCCTAAACAAAAAATCTGTAATTTTCAATAAAAAAGTTTATGCATGATTAATAACATAGTATGTGCAGAATCCAGAGAAACATCTGCAAAGTGGATAACTATACGATGACTTCCCTGAGTGGTCAGATTTTCGCCACTAGCAGAGAAAATACCTGAAAAAGTTACATAGCTGATTAAAGGGAGGAAAATGGATGAACCAATTAATAAAAAGTTGGTCTCTCACAACCTTCATCTGTCTTACGGTAAGAAAGAAACAACGAAACATCAGCATTGCCATTCTTAACAATTAATTAAATATATATCATATGATTCTACCACGGGACACGTTACTCTTATTACACACACACCATCTGGCCCAGAGCGGAGATAACGTTATCGATTTGGATCCACATTCATTAGGGCTACGAATTCAATATTCCAGGTCACCACACCTTCTCCATAAAGTCTTCACATAATTGCTTACAAAATCATTAAGTCACTCCATGGTCTCTCTTCTGTGGACGATCAATCTGTTTGTCTATGATCAACTCGATTCCTTCTGTAGCCAAAAATATGGGAGTATATATCCTACCTCCAATGCTCATATTTCCACCAGAGACGAGGCTAAGCTGGAGTGTGTGTGGTTAGTGACAGACTGACATTATGCTACACAGTATCAAGGGAACACCGTGCAAAGTAACATTTAACATGTGACATGCAACGTTAAACGCTTCATGGCAGTAGGCAACTGTGATAGAGAGAGGCTGTTCTCATGCACTGAAAGGAAACACTTCACTGCTTCACCTTTCCCTTCCACTCACTACTGCCTTCAATATACAACAGTAAGTCCCAAAACGCAGCAGCTCGGGATGTAACTAACGCCCTTCTGACACCTTGCAATCCTTGGCGGAAACAGGATGTCTTAGAATACAAAATAAGAAAAACTCCGGAATGAATGTTGGTAAAGAAAACATTCTCACTCTCCCAGAATGGTGCCTGTACACGCTAGATTTTATAAATTACCATCGCCCAAAAGTAATGTTCACACACGCTGTTTACTAAGCAAAAATTTCAGCCGGAGTAAGGCTGTACATCACACAGCAGATAAGCACACTATTAGTACTAGACAAATTACAACATTCTAAAGGACAATATATATATATATATATATATATATATATATATATATATATATATATATATATATATATATATATATATATATAATTCCCTGGGGATGGGGAGAAAGAATACCTCCCACGTATTCCCTGCGTGTCGTAGAAGGCGACTAAAAGGGAAGGGAGCGGGGGGCTGGAAATCCTCCCCTCTCGTTTTTTTTTTTTTTTAATTTTCCAAAAGAAGGAACAGAGAAGAGGTCCAGGTGAGGATATTCCCTCAAAGGCCCAGTCCTCTGTTCTTAACGCTACCTCGCTATCGCGGGAAATAACGAATAGTATGAAAAAAAAAAAAAAAAAAAAAAAAAAAAATATATATATATATATATATATATATATATATATATATATATATATATATATATATTATATATATATAATATATATATATGAATTGGGCGTGTGTGTGTGTGTGTGTGTGTGTATATATATATATATATATATATATATATATATATATATATATATATATATATATATATATATATATAGATAGATAGAGAGAGAGAGAGAGAGAGAGAGAAGTAATTACATAATCTTTAAGTTTCTATCTGTTGTCTCACAGCTAAAAGACATCACATGTAATTTAACAGGTATAAATGCTTTCATGTAAACCATTCAAAATTAATTCTCTTAAATTCTCGCGAGTAGCAAATGAATCAATATTCAGAATCACTTATGGTGAAATTGTGGCAGAAATTTCAAGACAAAGAGTATCTGTCGTCACATTAAGCACTCCATGACTCCAAGTTTCCATATCCTTACTGTTAAAACACGAAGAATGTGGCCTGGAAACAAAACGGTTATATCCTCATAATACCTTCCAAAAACAAGGATATCACTCACTGAAACCCATTCGACCACCCACAACTCTTCCAGTTTTCCAGCCTTTGTCACTGGCTGACATTCCATCTGCATATATGAAAATATAGTGGGGAAAAAAATGCCTCATAATGAATTTCCCGTATCTACAACAGATGTTTCCTTTGCTGGAAATAGTTTATATATATATTATATATATATCTATATATATATATATATATATAGATAGATAGAGAGAGAGAGAGAGAGAGAGAAGTAATTACATAATCTTTAAGTTTCTATCTGTTGTCTCACAGCTAAAAGACATCACATGTAATTTAACAGGTATAATGCTTTCATGTAAACCATTCAAAATTAATTCTCTTAAATTCTCGCGAGTAGCAAATGAATCAATATTCAGAATCACTTATGGTGAAATTGTGGCAGAAATTTCAAGACAAAGAGTATCTGTCGTCACATTAAGCACTCCATGACTCCAAGTTTCCATATCCTTACTGTTAAAACACGAAGAATGTGGCCTGGAAACAAAACGGTGTACTAACTCATAATACCTTCCAAAAACAAGGATATCATTCACTGAAAAAAAAAAAAAAAACCATTCGACATACCCACAACTCTTCCAGTTTTCCAGCCTTTGTCACTGGCTGACATTCCATCTGCATATATGAAATTATAGTGGGGAAAAAATGCTCATAATGAATTTCCCGTATCTACAACAGATGTTTCCTTTGCAGAGAGAGAGAGAGAGAAGAGAGTAATTACATAATCTTTAAGTTTCTATCTGTTGTCTCACAGCTAAAAGACATCAGATGTAATTTAACAGGTATAAATGCTTTCATGTAAACCATTCAAAATTAATTCTCTTAAATTCTCGCGAGTAGCAAATGAATCAATATTCAGAATCACTTATGGTGAAATTGTGGCAGAAATTTCAAGACAAAGAGTATCTGTCGTCACATTAAGCACTCCATGACTCCAAGTTTCCATATCCTTACTGTTAAAACACGAAGAATGTGGCCTGGAAACAAAACGGTGTATAACTCATAATACCTTCCAAAAACAAGGATATCACTCACTGAAACCCATTCGACCACCCACAACTCTTCCAGTTTTCCAGCCTTTGTCACTGGCTGACATTCCATCTGCATATATGAAAATATAGTGGGGAAAAAATGCCTCATAATGAATTTCCCGTATCTACAACAGATGTTTCCTTTGCTGGAAATAGTTTATATATATATATATATATATATATATATATATATATATATATATATATATATATATATATATATATATACTTCACTGTCGTAGAAGGCGACTTAGAGAAGCGAGAGTGGTTAGCTGGAAAATTTCCCTTCCTATATCGTTTTCCAAAAGAAAGATCAGAGTAAGGAGCCAAGTGAGGAATTTGTTCCTCCAAGGTTGAGTCATCTGTTCTTGCCGCTACCTCGCTCAAGTGAGAAAAGGCGACAGATAGAGAGAGAGAGAGAGAGAGAGAGAGAGAGAGAGAGAGAGAGAGAGAGTTATGCAGTCCTTCATGGTTCTGAGGCATCCAGTACGTTTAAGATGGTTGCTCCAAAAGGCGACTTAAACGAACAGACTGAAAGCAGTTGACATATATGGTATATCATTACTGTTATCTTCCTCACCGGTTTAATATCCTGTTTTCATTTTCCGTTGTCCTGTTTTTCCTGGCCGTCCTTACGACAGCTGACCAGACATTCTGGTGTGGCTGCGGCGCCAACGGTTCGCCTCTTCCTCCACCCCCGCCCGCCAGTCACCTACAACATCCGGCAGAGGAGTAAACCACTACAGCTGGAGTCGTGGATCGCAAGGTGAACGGCCGGGCAACTGGTGTTCATAATAGGTACGTGCTTAATTTATTTACGATATATATATATATATATATATATATATATATATATATATATATATATATATATATATATATATATATATATATATATACTGTTCTCTATATAAAAGAACTACGATATATTTCTAATGTAAATATACAAAAAAATCAGGGTTACGTTCTCAAAACAATGAGACATCTCGATCATTAATCACTTTTCTCTCCATCACCTTACAGATATCCCTCCAGGTAGCAAATGCAATCATTAAACAGATCGTGGAAAAGTTATGAATTCCATACCTTATCCCTACGCAATTTCCCAAGGCAAGACAGACAGAACACAGTGTTTCCTCACACTCTATCAGCCTCTTATGTATGTTCGTTTGTACGGTGGATTACTTTGGATATGAGGGCAATACAAAACACATAAATTACCTAAGGTAAAGACTGTAAGTCAATTTTGTTACAATAAATTAAGTTTTCAAGATAACGACTATTTTTTCTTCTATCAGATATACAATATTAGGTTTTCTTTATCGCATGTCATCTGCAATGAATAATAATAAAATATCTCACTCGTGCTTAAAGAAAATTCCTATAAACAGTAGTAACTGAACATTTTCAAGCCATACCCATAATCATGTCGAAAAATTATCTGAGAGGAACTTAAATGAACATCAAAAGCGTAAGGCCAGCAGGACGCGTCTTGTCTGAGGCTGAGTAAAACTGTCATAAATGCCATGAGGTGGGAGGGAGCGCGGGCGCTCCCACGACGCACTCCACACCTCAGCTTTAACATAGTGGCCCTTTGGCCTCTCATGCTTGATAACCTGATTTAAGGCACCATGGCCTCCAGGTCGGCATCATTTATTATGCATATGCCACTTAGCCTCTTTAAGCACGACGGTATGACCCTTATATATGAAGCCCTGACCTTTCACCAGATCCTTAAGGGTCATACCAAAGGGTTGTACCGTAGTGATCAAGGGCTTACTGAAGGCCAGAACACTGATTCGAGATAACTACCAACTTCATTTTGTAACTCCTAAATTTCTGAGTTAGTTAAACTAATACAGACCGTTCCACTTCACTTCCGTCCCTATCAATTACGGGTCTGTCTATTAAATGAAACAACCTCCAACTTCATGCATACCATTAGAGACCTTGGGACAGTATTGACTGCCGATGATGTCATGGGCAGCTCCAGAACCCAAACAGAGCGTCCACCCCGGTCTTCATCGTCATACGCTGGAAGTTACATATTATAACAGGAATACCGAATCCCTATAGGTAACGACCAATTATCCACTCATCCGGCATTTTCCGAGTTGCCAGACACAGTAAACTTAAGGAAGCGATAACATTTTGCCTGCTAATGTAGTAGACACGCTGCGCTGGGCTGCCTTTTTGGCAGTAATGGTAAGACTGTGTCCTTGGTAAGTGACGATCTCATAAGATACTCTGTGTGCCACTTGTTATGCTGTCATCATCACTATATACATAAAAGGAAAGGTGCCAACATTCATATATTCATCTATATGTCGATTTATTTAGCTTTCATTTACATATATATATATATATATATATATATATATATATATATATATATATATATATATATATATATACATATATATATACGTAGATGGAAGAAGAGGGTTTGGGGTGAGCCACAAAGAGAAGTGAGGTAGGGGATCCATATTCTTAAAGTAGGTCAAAAATGGAGGACGTAACTTTTAAATTTGGGCATTTACGTCACATTTACAACCCCGTGACTTCGAGGGAATTCGAAATTCCCTAACAATAGGAACAGTGATTTTACGCTGTAGTCTCCATCTCACGACGAGGTTAAGGTAAGTTGTGCCAAGAATCTTTTAACCATTTTAGTCATAAATCTTTCATGAATTAATAATGGATTCTATACAACAAAAAGCGTATGTCAGGCAGATCAGGAAGCAACAAAGGAGACTGGCCGAGTGACGCAGTTTTAGTTCGGCGACCCAAGAATTCCATCAATATTATATCCGTGCAATCGATAAGAAGTCTGTCATTGATCGCGACATTTGCAAACGACGCGTCGGGCAACCCCAGCCACAACATGGCGCCCGCTAAGCGCCACCAGCCTCCCCCCCTTCCCCAGTCTCTGTGTGGCGCCAACCAAGTGCCACTAACCCCCCCTCCGCTCCAGCCTTAGTTTGGCACCCAACATAAGCAACTAACCCACCAATAGTGGCACTTACCCCAAACCTTAGAGTGGCGCCCCTTCCTAAGAGCCAATAACCAACCTCACCCATGCAGCCTCAGTGTTGCGCCCGCCAAGTGCTACGAACCCCAGTCGAAGTGTGGCAATGCTAACTGCCCTTAACCCCGGCCAGTGTTGTGCCAGCCCGATGCCACTAAACCCAGCCTCACTGACTGTGATGCCAATAACCCCAGCTTCAGTGTAGCGCCCATCAAGTGCCACTTCAGCAAACACAAACTAGGGACAGCTCAAGTAAGTGCGGAATACCAGAAGAAAAAAAAACACGAGTGAACCAAATATAATAATGCTTTTGAAGAGCTGTAGAGAGTAAGAAATGAAGGAAGGATGAGAGAGACTGAAATGTTTTATAAGAGACGTAGATGATACCCTGTAGAGAGGACGTAAAGGGAAACACGACGAAATATTTCATAAAAGACGTCGTTGATGCTTTATGTGGAGGGAGACACGACGGAAAACTGGTTGAGGGACTTCGGGTTAGCGGCGGGTGCGGCGGAACTGAAAAGTCCGTGTGAGACGGCAGAGGGCCTTTATAGCTGCTCCCGCATGAGTGAGGACAAACGACGGAGAAAGAAAAAGAAGAGAGAAGAGAGAAAAAAAAAAAACAATGACTGACTTCACGGAAAGTGAGTTAGGTACCTGTAGTTACTATGCGAATGGATAACTGCAAGGATGAGGGAAGGATTCGTGACGCAAGGTGACGGACGGCCACAAGAATGACGCAACGTGATAGACCTCCCCGGAAGTGACGCAGCGTGACGGACGGACTAACGCAACATGACGAACGTCCCCGGGAGTGACCGAGAGACGATCATTCTAGGGGTCGAGCAGCACAAACCATCTGACTCGTGCACAGCAACACCCATGATGGCTGTTTACGCTTAGCAGATCATCCTAGAATATTTCACAAACACATACACAAAAACGTACACACATACATACATGCATGCATACATAACACATGCACATGGCTGAACGGGCAGGTATATAAAAACACTAAGTAATAATACCTCCAAAGATGACATGATGTACTCTATCGGTGTATAAATTCACACACACACACACACACACACACACACACACACACACACACACCACAATTTCCATGAATGACAAAAACAAGAGATACAGACATCAAAGCCATGACAGTTCCTGGAAACTTCCCGACTTAAACAGACTTACGAATGACTGATCGTCCGTGCCGGGAATTCCTCAAACTATTTGACTATATTTTTTCAAATCCTCTTAGTTCCTGTAATTTGCTTCCACCGATATACAACACCAGCTCGTCACTTGTCCAGAGAAAATACGTCAGTTGTTAACAACATCACGGTACGATTCTTAAGCATAGCAGTACGACCCCTGAACACGACTGGACGATCGTTGGCATTTAAGGCCTGACTTATGACTTAGTACTTATGACTCAGGTTGAAAAGCCAGGCCGTCATGCCTAAGGGTCACACCATCGCGTTCAAGGGTTCGCACTTTTGTGACTGAGGATCGCGCGCTCAAGGGCCGTACCGTTATAGCAGGGAACACCATACAGCCGTGCTTAAGGAGTTGCGGTAACGCAGCCAAGTTCAGGCGTGTCATACTCTACTCTCTCCCCATGTTTGCCGTGAGAGCCACTGCAGGCAAGTCCCCAGACCCACAATAAATATCTTAATGTGACATTCCCCTGCTTCCTCCATGGGGTTATCACGTAGTTTATGGCTCCCGTAAGATGTAAGTGAAGGGACAGGCAATAATGGCCTTTACATCTGGGAAACATAGATACCATTACCTACTTATGAGCGAGAACTTTATCGTCGTCTATTCGTCACTGCTATAAGGAAAACTCTTTTGCAGTGAAAACTTGTCCTTCTCATTCAAGAGTTGCAATGACAGTCCAGTTTGTGAGGCAATTTGTCACTGCTAGACCCGGTGGTTGCCAGCCATGGTTACTGCTCTGTCCTTTACAGTTTCCAACGGTGCTTCTGAAATTATATGGATTAATGTTTGCAGTGAGATTATCTACAATCTTCCTTTAATTACAGTCTTCGCTACAGTAAGAACTACAGTCATCAAGTATCTTGAACGAATACAGATATCATTTAGCATAAATTAGTGACTTCCAATGATCAGCTCGAATATCTAGGTCTTAGCACTTTATTTGCTCAACAGAGAAAAAATACACAGTTAACTAGTTTATTAACTCATGATGCAACATGAGTATCATCAGTAAACAAACTGTATTTTATCTAAACAGTTCTTCGTATGATTTTATGATCACACACGAAATTTTGTTCGTTAAAAGAAATTTCTCGACTTGAAATCTGTGAGTCTGTGATTCCAAGGGTTTCGTGAACCTCTCGCCGTCCACACAAAAACAATGATACAGACAAATTGCCTCAGCCATTCGTTCTTACAGGCAGGGAACATCCAAGACTCATTATATCCCTGACAAAGAATCTATCTAATCTGTCTCAGCAGGTAGGCAGAAACCGTTCCCTACATTCTTAAAACTCCCAGCCTAACTTCCATTAACAAGGTAAACTTCTCACTTACCCCGCTATTAAACGTCCAAGTTTGGGCTTGTTTTCAAAACATCCATTTATTGAAAGATTTCACTTCCCAGCTGACTTTATCTTGGCGAAGCTTTGATGTGCTTTTCCGCGGCGCCTGACCTCAGCGACCCAACTTTAGGCAGGGTATTCAACTGAACCACACTCAGGAAGACGCATGTTTTTCAACCGCATCGTCACGGAAAGTTTCATACAATATTTCTGTACGGACGGAAATTACCGTCGGTCTCTATACAGCGCTGCTGACTATATAACTTATATTCATTAACAGGAACATAACGCCTGACACAAAACTAAGTTTACCTACAATCTGTAGTATTTTAGTACACTGAAATGCGTATGCAAAAAGATGCGCACGTGTACCAACATATACGCCCATTCATACCTTACACCCTTCCCCCTAAACACACACACACACACACACACACACACACACATCCCCACCATCGTACCATAGGATGGTGTGAGGAGGCAGGAGATCCCGGAAACATAGGCTGCCGCCCACCAGCTGGTACTACCTCAGTAACGTTAGGGTCCCGGACAGGGGCCGCCAGTCTGAGCTGATGGCTCTCTTAGTGTGATCTTCACTCCTCAAATTACATCAAGTCTTCTCGCTAAGCCTTCTTCTGCAGTTTCAAGTTTAAGCTACTGACGGTTTTATTTCCTTGGTATATGTTCCCTTGGTGGGCTGATCCACCTTAAATTTTAAAAAAAGGAACTTTATTTCTCATGCTTCTGGACTATGACGTAACTTCTAGTTAACTTTCCCGTGATTCTCACCGTGATTGCTCTTCTGTAACTCCAACCAACCTGGAAACTTTAACAGTGTGAGATATACCCTTGCACTTAGTGGGGGTGAGGTGTCTCCGCTCTTTCCTTCCTCCTTGTCGCTGCCTCACACCCCAGGGATGATATCCAGCAGCATTACGCTGGCACAATGGTAAGCTCTCACGCCCTATACTCACATCCGACACTACAGCTTCATGGGTTAAGTGTGATGGTATACAGAACTCGCCTTGCAAAATACCGCCAAACTGTTTGCCTTCCTTCCAAGACTGATTTACTTTGAATATATATATATATATATATATATATATATATATATATATATATATATATATATATATATATATACACACATCATCTCTTGCTGTGCTGGGCAAGGGTCCCTCAGAGTCCTGGGGATCCACCAAAGGGATGCGGTACAGAAAAACGTTTTCAGGACTGACCCGAAGACTCCGTCCTGGATAAAATACGACTCACTTTCACGGTCCTTGACAGTTTTCTTGCTGTTATTCTGTTATCTACATTATCTATCACCCTTTCTTTAGCATGGAAACAAAAAAAAATCCCCCATAACTCCCAGCTTTTGTTCCCACAATAGCGGTCTCCTTTAGAGACGAGTCTTCCTCCATAACCCTCCCTTCACGGCTTTTTCTCGCTTGACTGTATGTGTAGCTTTGTCAGGCTGAATACGTCTCCGCCCACTCGCTCTCTTTCCCTCTCCAACAACGACCCTGGCCACCACAATCATCTGATTTTTGTCACGTGGAACGAAACAGTATATAGACACTTAATCCTATATATATATATATATATATATATATATATATATATATATATATATATATATATATATATACAATCCACTCAACTTCCTCTTTTGTCTACAGTAAAGCTCACTCTCTCAATGAACTCTTAAGAGATTTGTTTCGTAGGAAACTGCTTGTCATAAATGTATCTGTGATGTCTCTAACTTACGTAGTTACTCATTTGTAAACAGTCATCATTAACTTTCTAAATATCTCTTCACATGTTTTACAGATCCTCCCCATCAAAAACATCGGTCTCCTTTTCTAAAGGTCAGCACAACATTTGTGTGTGTGTTTGTGTGTGTGTGTGTGTGTGTGTGTGTGTGTGTGTGTGTGTGAAAAGAATCGTACAGAAGTCTAACATCTCTCAGTGAAATACTGAAGTACAAACTGGGTACAAAATACATAGGGCATACCTACGTACCGTGCGGGACACATCGAGCAATGAATCAATAAATCCCGAAAAACACTTCAATTCACCAACAAACATCACAACTTCCAAGAAAAATGAATGGACGTAAAATGCAGGGCGCAAGCCTCTGAACACGCGCTCATAAACACATCAGCAACCCACCTGGAAGGCGGCTGAGTACGGAGGAAATGCAGAATACCTGGAACGAAAGGAAAAGAAAGCGAGAGAAAACGGGGGACGGGGGTGGCCTAGGAGCCAATCAAACACTGTAGGTGATAGTGGTTCGCCGAGAACCATCTCATACCAGGAAACTGAGCACTTGGAGCTGCAGGCGAGATCCGCAGACCACCGCAGGCCCAGCGCGGCAATAAACCTCTGGGAAACACTCGGGCCAAGCGAACTCCACGGGGAAAAAGACAATACATAAGGATCTGCTGACCTCACCACTTTACATTGCAAAACTCCGACCGCAATACATTTTCTCTGGGAATGTTAATGGCAAAGCTTGTTGCCAGTTAGATAAAAGTTTACTCTGAAATATGATTTAACTGACGAAGTTAGAGCATGAACAACTCATCAGGCACATGACAGTTTTGGATCAATAAGCAATACATCACAACAAGGGTAACAAATATTTCCAATCTGGATCACTAATCATACACACACACACACACTATATATATATATATATATATATATATATATATACATATACTTTTGAGTAAATGATCAAGTTCCTTAACAAAAGCCAGACACTAAGTGTAAGTAATTTGTCTAACACAGTGACCAATGAAGTCTAATCTAAGCTATAAGAGTACAGAAACCCGAGGCGGAGCCTGGTGACCCCTGAACCCACCGGAGATGAGCAGGATCCCAGAAATCACGATGAGTGGTCCTATCTCGACCCGGAGTCACTTCCTCTACCATGAACGAGATGTTATCTGCCTTGCCAGTAGCCCCTCCTGCCACTGGCGCTGGAAGCTTTCTTAATAACTATCATACCTCTATCTGTACAGATCACGAATATAGATAACTATATCCTCGTCAAAAGATATCAGGGCATCCCTCCTGTAGAATTTCTAAGTACTCCCGTGCCTGCTGCGCCAGGTCAGAGCTGCGAGGACCTCCGCCTTTACATCACGCCCTTGACTTAAAGGAAGTGGCAAAGGAAGAGGCCAAGAAACTGGACCAAGACTGGTGTGTGTGTGTGTGTGTGTGAGAAGATAAGTGTCATTCCCGGTTGAAAAGTGACCCCAGCAGAATCTCCATTTGCAGCGTCTTGGAACCAATGCTCCTGACTGCTGTGTGCAATGTAGGCTCGCACTTTCACTGTAACCGACCAAATTTCATGTAATCTTGCACAAGGCAGTACAGACCTTGAGTACGATGGTACAGCTCTTGTGGGCCGGGTCAAAGAGCCAGCCCATCACACCCAAGCGTCGCACCATCGTCCTGAAGGGCAGTGCTCCAGGAGGTCGTACTTGAGGATCGGCTGTTATGACGTCTTCTTCTTTCCTGGAACAGCTAAGCTCCGGAATTCTCTTCCTTCTTTTGTCTTCCTCTCTTCATGTATCTGACCTTTGTTCCTTTACAAGTTAGGTCAACAAACACCTGCAGAGCCCTGATTAATTTCTTTCTTTTTCTTTTACTTTTTCGCTTTCACACGAGATGGCTTTGATTGGGGGCATGTTTTGCCCGTGCCATGTCGGTCACTGAAAAAAAAAAAGAGTAGGTTGCTTGTCACTGGCTTTTAACTGGAGTTATTGTTTTTCAAGAAACAAGAGAACACACGTTCATGATGGGCCGGGTTCTCACACACCAGCCAAACGAGAGGGACAGATCTGCCAAGATCAAAATAAGCACCAAATCTGGTCAGACAAACTATGAGGATATAAAGAAAAAAACGCTGAAACAGTTCCACTCAGCCTTTTCACATAATCAGCCTCGTCTGTCAGGAAGAGCTTCTATTTCATAAGAATCTAATATCAACACAGTGATGGCACTCAAATATTTATCTCTCTACTTATCAATCCGGGAGACGTGTCGCATCATCTGCAGGGATTCATTAGCTCCCAGCCGTCCCGGCAAACCCTACTACATTTCACTTCAGTAATTATCCTACAACTTGTATAAATGATCACCTAAACGCTTGCACCCTAAATGTCAAGGATATATTGATAATAGTTTGCGATAAGAAAGGTTTTCGAGTTTATGTCACTGCGAGACGCAGTTCACTGGTGAGGTGTATTTTACTGACAGATGCACATCAATGGTGAAGCTTATGTATCTAGCAGGATGGGTGACCGTCAGTGGCGAGGTGAACATCACTAGGGACGTGTAAATCATTGTTCAGATCTGCAATAGTACAGGTCGTAAAAGCCATCCCCGCTCCACAAGATAACTTGGTTCTTGGATTCACTGAAGGCAAGCAGTAGCTTCATAATCTTGGTGAAAAAGCAATATGTACTTGTCTCCCTCCTGTGGTACTGTTACGTCTCACACGCCCGGAAACACGTCCATGAAGAGAGAATAATATGGCTGTTACTTGAGGGAAAATTCCTTTAAAGAGAGATTAGAGTTATAATATTATTTAAGAAGGACAACAGCGGCAGAAATATAAGAATATCAAGCTGGACAATGCAGTGCAAACATTGTAATTTTTCTTCGTTCTCATTACGAAGGTGAAACGTAATTCTGAATTATCTAGTGCCACTCTAGCTGCCATGCCCCAGCAGCGGTGGCGTCCTCGTGCTGCCTTAAACTCTCACTAGAGCACCACCATTCTCCTGGGGATGCACCAATCGATGATGAGCTGCTCGTGATTAGCCAAACATCTATCTTGGAGTCAGTCACGTGCAACGCGGGCCATTCATTTTCCCAGACACTTTCCAGACTGGCGCATTCACATTCTTCCTTCTTCGAGGATGGTGGCCACCTATTAGCAATAGGAGGACAAGGGGTTGGTGCATTACCTGTTCCGCTCTATACTCTACCTGTATTTTAAAATCCATCTTACTAACATACAATACCCTTACGACATTCGTCAACGTTTACTGTGTGAGTGTTAGACACATTTCTGGATAAATCCAAAACGCTACTGGGTCTGAGCTGAAACCGTGGAAATTCCCTGGGAAGTAATGAGGCGAAAATGACATACACACGCGTTCCCTGGGCGTAAATCCGAGATGGTAATTAAGATCATTCACAGTGGGAAAGTCTTGAGTCTGGGCAGTTCCCGGAGATGATATCGTCTGTCTTCAGGTGACAGGTATATCAGAAATTTATTTCATGATTCCACTGGCTTCCTGTCGCAAGTGGCGAAGACGATCAATGGCTGAGGAAAGGTTCGTCCCTCAGCGTTGTCTCAATTCTCGCCACCAACACCTTACGCTCTTTCATGAACTTAAGAATAAACAGATCGACTAATCAACAAAATCTCAAGTATACATATCAATAAACAAAAAAAATAGAAGTAAAAACTGTCATATGTAAGACAAAACTATGGATGACGACTGTAAGGCCACTCTAGCAACACTGTAAAGGTTTTCCATCAACATTTGAAGAAGCAGAGTTACTATATCTTTACAAATCTTTACACGCACATTGTCTGCAACTGTTGAAACAGCCATGAGATTATGAGTCACGCATGGGACCACAAGAGTTCAAATTTAGAGCGCGGCAGTCAGCCCACAGCCACCTCAGCTGTGTATCCTCTTAGGAGGAGTCGATAATGGGTTCCTGGCTTAGATTAGTGCGCGTGTGTGTGTGTGTGTGTGTGTGTGTGTGTGTGTGTGTGTGTGTGTGTGTGTGTGTGATTGCCATGATTGGGGCGTTCAGGGTTATCGACATGGACTGTGAACAACATAATGATACAAAGGGGAAGTTAGCACTTTTGATTGTGTTTATTACAGATGTTACGCACCTTCCTAACCCCCCCACTCCCTTTTCCCTCGCCGAGGTAACACTGTAAGGAGGTCAAGTTTAATTCTCTCTGGATAATCACAGCACTGACTGCATAAGCTACAGACAGTATTGCAAGCGAGACGGAAGTACTGAATAAGAATCCCCTGTGGGAGGTGGGCCAAGGAGAAGCAAACCTGGTGACTTGTGGGTAATTGATATGCCTGACAGTGAGCGATTTCCAAACGTCTTTCATTTTATACCTTCATCCTCTTCTCTCTCTCTCTCTCTCTCTCTCTCTCTCTCTCTCTCTCTCAAGTCATCAATCGCAGCCTCTACTCACCTATGCCACTCTCCACTACTTTCTCTTGCCGCATAATGTGTCCATAACTTTCCGATGGGGGAATTCATTAACCAATTTCGAGGCTTATGTCTGGCCAATATCCCCGGCAGAGGGGGAGGGCTGGCCTGGGGGCGGGCGGCACCTCAGCTCGCCCCTCGTAAACTAGCACAAGTGCCACCCCAGCGTCAGCACCACACCCGCCTGGTAATACTAGCCCTCCATACCACAGCCTCCACCAGGGTTTAACTGGAACATTTACAGATTTATGCCAAGTGCTACACAAACTAAGACATTATCTTAACGATAAACGATATATGACCTGCTCCAGACAAACTATGATAAAAACTGGATATAAAGAGAACGGAGCAGACTGCTGTAGTTAGGAGATGAAGTGGTTGGCGTGGCGGATAATTAAGTTGTGAACTGCCTAAGATTACCTTATACACAGAAACGTACGTGTTGCGCTCATTTGATACTCTTCTTTCGAAATGAACACATACACCCCACAAACACACACTGAGGTATCAAAAACACGTACGCACCACAAACACCCGAACACACATGCACGTGACGCACAACTACCACAAACACTTGACAACTTACACACATACTCAAACACGCACCCGTCGAGCACAATGAACAATCGCCAAATATCAAGTATCAATTTTCATCAAAGACATTCCAACAGCTCTGCAATCTGTGTTTATCTAGCTGTAAAAATTACAATTATCTTTGTTCCTTCGTGCGACAGAACCCTGTACCCACAACACTGTCAGTTTTCAAGCTGATGTTCATACTTGAAGTTCATACAGCTCAATGTAATTCTTTACTCTGAGAACTACAATATGTTAACGGAGAAGGCGCGTGATAAATTACATTCCATACATTTTTTTTTAGTAAAGGGTCTGTCAACCGCGGATATTGCTTCTATAAATTCTATGTTTCTAGCTGAACGTATATCTTTCTTAACGGGATTTTCTCACGAGGCGTTTAATATGGGATCGGAACAGTCGATGTAACTGTTCAGTCACTACAATAACCTCAGTGTATAAAAGAAAAATGTTAAATGATTCCCGCTGACCATACCACACTTCCATGACAACTGCATGGAACTCACGACATAAATATGCTTCCCATGACTACACATGGCCTTTTCAGACCAACACACAACTTTCCCAGACAAGAACCCCGTTGCATGATCTCAAAAGATCAACTAAATAACCCAGCAACTGCTTACACACAGGACATGAGAATATACAAAGGGAAGGACATAACCAAGTGCTTCGGGGGACCATTACCTAGCATGATCATAATTCAAATGGGGACAAAATACGTGCTCAAGTATTTCTATGGTTATAAAGATAACATGAGAAAAAATTGACTTTATAAAGTCAGGCCTAGACGTGTCAGAACTTCCTAGATGTGAGAATGTAACTTATGCTTATCGTGAAACCAAAGCAAAGCCTGGAAGGCCAGGGCGGCCTACTGCTGCAAATACGAGAAAAACTGAATAGTTGTGATCAGCGCTCTTCAGCGATACGGTAGTAGCTTCAGAATCTGAAACTGTTATATTGCTGTCAAAAAATCATGAATGATAAAGTTTATATAAGTCCATCTACGCTAAGCAATGCCATGGTCTAAGTGCCTGACAATGTTAAACTGAGATCTTTTTTTATACAAAGTGGTACAAAAACTAAAGGAAAGACAGGTTCGTGTCATGCCACTCAAATATGGCTGAGAACCATTGCAGTATGGCACCTAGACTGTGAGCCCATCAGATGTGAGAAAAATGTATTGTAGTACAAGTGAATATCAAAGGTTCGTACAATATAATGCCAGATCTTATAGTCTGATGGAAAAAAGCGAGTCTACATATGCCTGGTCACGATGAAGTTGTTCAAATCACTTGTGGCTAACCTTACGCTCAAGCATCATGCACATAACATATAAAACAGGAATTGTGTCCACACGTTAGAAAAGTTGTATGTGATATGAAAAACACGACGACAGTTTTACTATTTCTGTGATGATCGTAGAGTAATGATAAAGTCAAACTGATGCAAAGAATGATTCTTAGGCTTGAGTTTGGGTAACACGCGCACGTGAGGGTATAAATACTGTGAGAGAACTCTAGCAAAACTCAAGAGAGGAAGAGGAGGAAGAGGAAGAGGAGGGCGAAAGAAAAGGAAGATAGGAAGAATACCACGTCTTCACCATGGTAGAAGTCTCTTTCCCAAGTGGGGGTAGCCCGTGTTTTCATTCATAGCGGCAGCTCTGCTCCAAGAAAACTTCCTCTGGTCGCTATGGTTGTGGTTTGTCTCACTGAGAGAGATTGGATGCGTCCCTCACAGGTAGTAGAGTACTCACACATATAATGATCTATTTTCCCCATACTGACACTGGCCCCAAGGTGAGACTGAGCAACATCTCTATGGAGGCGCTGGCTCCATGAACCAACCAACGACATAGTCTCTTCCTCCCTGACTGTGGTGTCTCACCCCTGTGGCAACAGTGTGCTTCATGTAATGGTAGTCATCCTTCCCCACGGAATCTCCCAATTGTAATGATCCTCTATTTCTAGTGTCTTAATATAGTGTTAATAACTCCCTTCCGAGGTGGTCTTACCTATAATGGTGGTAGTACCTCTCCCTTATTGTATGGGCAGCTCTTACCATAATTAACAGAAACTTTAATGTTGAAACCTTTACAGCTGCGTCTGGATTATACTAAGCTGTCTCGTATCTGTGAGTAATGCCCAGATAATATCACCGGTATTACTCGTTAATGCCCCGACCTTTCAATACCTCGAGATATACGGTCTTAAATCTCAGTATTGTTGCATTACGGGCCTCTGTTAATCCTGCCTCGCTAATAATTATAAGCGGGAAGTTACGATGCCAGACGTCGAGTGCTGCCTAGATTTAGAGGCCAAACATTAAAAAGCGGACATACCTCACCATTACGACCACTCTCATTCACATACCATAAAAACCTTCTAATATCTGAAGCGGCTTCCTGTCTCACAAGAGAGAGGCCGTTATTAGTTACTAACTGAGGACTCCCTCCCCAGAACGACTTTCTCACAAGGGGGGGCCCCCTCTTGCAAAATAAGGACCCTCTCTTATAACTGAGCCCCTTCCCCCACTCTCCTCCCCTCACAAAAGAGGGACCTTATCACAAAACTGAGGGGGGCTTCCCTCACATAAAATGGACCCTCTCTTAAACTAGATGGAACCATCTCACACCGGATGAACTTTCTCTCACTTCCATTCTTGAGGAACTTTTCTCATTCTTACAGTAGAGGAATTTACTCTCGCCTGGTCACTACCAGCACGCCGAATGGCTTCGCAGGTGTTTACAAAAATTATCTATATAGTATAAGGATTAACCTAGTTATCAAGTGACAGTCACTTTAAAGTTTAAATAACCATTTGAAGAAACATGGATCAAGACGACACCACACGGTGAATGTAACATCAAAAGAAAGGACGCCAAGTAAGGTGTTCCGGTCAACAGTAATCTAGTTTCCCTCTAGAATGATCACTAGTTTACCCAACCAATAAGTATGATAAAAGAGTTGTAAACTTGTCAAACGAAGACTGAGCACCTGGTGCAGCAGGGACCTCTCGTTGAACATGATCGGAAAAAACAAACTCTACAAGCACTGACTGTGGCCGGACCTACAATCCCATAAGGCGAAAAAACAGACAAACTGACCGAGCCACAAGTCTGATCGGACATACAGTGAGTGCAAGAATCTCATCTCTGCCTCCCACCATAACCTCCCCTCTAACACCTTCTCTTGCTAAAGTGAACAACGATAAACACTCCTATCTAAAATCAAACGACCCTCCTACCGCCGTTGGCTCATTCGGAATACCTACTGAACACTGGAATATCAATACGTAGAGGTATAGACGACCCACAAGAGCGACGTCACGTCAAAGTTAGCCAATATTATTTCCGTGACCATACTTCCTACGGTGTCTGGTGCATAATGTTTGTCTGTCTTTCATATTGTCCTGAAGTATAATCTTCATTCATCACAACCACATTTTCTAATTGCTACACACAGTCCGAGTGGATTTTCCATTGCCTTATTTATCAGCAACCCACAAAGTTAGTTTAACCAGAATGCACAGTTTCCTTGCGATGGGGGACTGGAATCACATGAATTATAGATCGTAAAATCGGTGAAACGTGACTAAAATATTTTCAAACGACATATATATCATGTATGTCCTCGATTTTGACTTTCTGTGTTTGTCTCCATATATACACATAACTCGCCCTTTAAATTATTCCATACAAAACACCATCCAAATAGCGAACAGCGGAGGTAAAACTCGTTCATATAATCCTGGACAGTGACGTGCAGAGAGCAGTGTTACAAGCAGGACCAAGCCATCATCTTAAACATAAAATCATGTATGCCATGAATACCAGTAAACAAATACAATACCCTAAGATAAGATTATCATCGTATCCTACTAAAATTAATGTATTTGTAAACAAAAGGGACCCTTCCGTTATCCTTTACTGTACGCCTTAAGAGGCAACACAGACACACACACACACACACACACACACACACACACACACACGGCTGACCAGTCCAGCGCAAGGCTCCCCATTCCCCCGCACCAATATCCCGGCTCCTCGCTCCTCCCTCCGTGTGGGGATGTATGCGGCAGCTTCACAGTCTGCCTTTCTGTGCGCGTCTCCAGCTGTCTTTATCTCTCGAAACTCACAGACTGGTGAATACCTATATTATACTATATTATGTGTGTGTGTGTGTGTGTGTGTGTGTGTGTGTGTGTGTGTGTGTCTAACAATCTGGGCAAACCGCCAGCTGGAACTGTGTACCTTAAGAGGTTTACCTACAGCACTCCAAAATGTGGAAAGGCTTACTGTGACCTGTGATCCTGAACATATGTCATAGTCAACCAAGACATAATTAATTCAGGTCAGAGCCTTACTCAGGTGTCTCTTTAGGATTCGAAATGAACTTCTATCGTTCTTAACGTTAGTGGCACTGAAGGAAGGTCAAAGTCAGAGCCATGTCATATTCTTCCATGGTGCTGAATCACTGGATGAACTGTGAAATGGTTACACCTGTAGTAGTAGTTTGCCCAAGCTCCGGCGGTCATAGCAGTGACAAAGACGCCGATCAAATCGATGAAATTATATAACGAATCCCACTTTCTAAGATAATCAACAAAAAAGTACATTATCACCATTTTCCATCAGTGAAGTCCATACCATCAGCAGTGGAGGGAATCAATAATACAAGCCTAAGTCTGCGACTCCGATCAAAGATTAATAAGAATATCTGTGAAAGGTGATGGTATGTGACATCTGGACATCTCTCTACCATGGAACAAACGTCGCGTCGCAGTGGCTAACTTACGTAACGGCTCCAGGGAGCTGGCCTTCTCTGGGCCCCACACCGGAGCATTACTTGGCTTCAAACTCTGTGTGAAGCTTTAACCTGTCAGCTGTTAACTCCCTGAAATTTTTCTTCCGCTGAAAAGGACGGTTTCCCAGTGAACTTTCCACAAATCAAAAAAATACAAATTCTTCCTCTGACTTTTGGTGTGTCTAGGCGTAACCATTTTCCGTGGCAAGTTCATTTGTTCGAATCCGTCTATTTCACTTCCATTTCGTAAAACATGTGTGAAAATCGTTATTCTAAAAATGGACACACTTCCATAAAAAAAGATATTCTATATCTAGATTACTTCCAAAACAATATCAAGCATACCAACCCATCTACTTCAATATGTCTGCCATGTACATGAACACCTTCTCCCTCCCAGTGATGCCAGTCAAACCTCCCACCTTCCCGTCCCCAACCAGGATGCTCCCACTCAGACATACTCCCTCCCCAACCTTCCCAACACTCCCTCCCACCTGACATTTAGGAGAGCAGACGACGGAGCCAGAGGCACTCCCGACCCGGAACGTAACCCTAGCCCAGACAGACATTCCGGAGGCGGCCTGAGGTGACATGTCCCTACCCTTACCTGGCGCTCCGGAATGAGGCACACCTAGCAACATTCACAATGCGTTCATCACGTCATTGAATACAGTCTTCCATATTTTCATTTGGGGTCAGTTAACGAATAAGAACAACTCGGTACATCATCGAGACCTACGCACATGCCTACTGTATAAAGCCTGATTCTCGGACACGAAACCAATAACTTACCAACGTATACGTGATCAATCCAGCATTGTCAGCATACTGCAGTCTCTCTCTCTCTCTCTCTCTCTCTCTCTCTCTCTCTCTCTCTCTCTCTCTCTCTCTCTCTCGGTAGGTAAGTGGATGACTGTAGACAGCCACCGACCAAGGAGGAATATTACCAGTACTAAATCACCTGTGTATCTGGAGGGTTTGCCCACGACTGCATAGTCAACTCGCAGTTCATTGGTTTGACAGTCTTTGGTCGGGTTCCTGCCTTTCCTCTCTTCCTCAACCACACAACTCGCACGACTCGTTCTTTGTGACCCTAAATATTCCCACAATGAGCGTTACGGTCTTGTCCAACCTTTTAGCAAAATCTCGTCTGAAGTACTCGTAAGCAAGTCCCTTTCCTCTCATGGACAGCGTGGAACCAACACCATACCTTTCAGCGTCTTACCTCTGTAGTGAGAGAGAACAAAAAGAGTCACAGCGCCTTCAGGTCTGACTTCAGCAATGGAGCACCGGGCCTTCCTATTTTCCAGAAGGAAAACCTCAAATGCCTGACGCTTGCTATGGAGGGTATGGGCATAACTTTAACTTTCTTGGCTGGTTCATACCCATAATTCTGCGGAACATGTGTCGTCTGAGGGAACATACATCTTGCCTGGGTGTTCGCTATTGTGCCAAGGGTCTTACACCGGTAGAGTTGTAGGCTTTGGGAAGACAGAGTGCGGTCCACGAATTTTACAGTATATCAGAGAAGACGTGTGATTCAATCGTCCTTAGTGCCCCCTTGTTAGTGTTATATATATATATATATATATATATATATATATATATATATATATATATATATATATATATATATATATATTCGGATTCTATAACATCTAAAAATGTCCTATGAAGCAAATCGTGGGTCATTGTGTCAGACCCGAGCCGCTCATACACTTACTCTCCCAAATGTTCCAGCTCTGGGGTCCGGCAGAGTGTGAGAAGTCCTACTTTCAGGCCATCGTATCTTTAACCAACAACCTACATAAGAGTTACTGTCGCATCCGCTTGCCTCATGAAAGTCACCAGTAAAGCAGATCGCGGTTAAGACTATCATTCCCATTCTCCTCCAGCTGTACGTCACGCCGCCTGGAAATCCTAGAGGAGAATGGAGTATGCAAATGCAATCGACGAGGCCCTCCGAGGTGTTGCACTACTGGTGATGGGCATTCGACTCGGCCGGAGGAATAAATAGGAACCCGTAACGCGCTACCACTGTCGGTCGTTGATTACTGCTAACAACCACACGAACTAACCTGATATGCTTGCCTCAAGTCTCTAATCATCTCTGGATAAGATGGTTATCAGTCACGTGGGAGAAAACTAACGAGGATTGACTGAGCCGATTAACTGATAGAGTTACATTAATGTCCGCCATGACAACTTAAGACCCGAAGGAGGAGGAGCGTATTCTTCACCCTGTGTTCACGTCCCCCCCGCACCAAGGGAGATGATACCTTTACCCATGTTCGTGTCTCTTGTCCTGTTTCATTTCCCTCTCATCATTCTCCATCGATACACAACGCCTCTCTCCAATATTCCTAACCCAGCTAATCTAAAGCCTGACAGGCTATACTGTGGATCAATACAATCAAACACAGCCTTATCTTTTTTTCATTTAGCCCTTCAGATTTTCAAGGGTAGAAGGTCATGAATTCCAAGCAACACAATCACTTCAGTGAAGGAAGGAAGGGAAGAAATATACTCACAATCACATAACTAGCACTGCACACACGCACATTATATATATATATATATATATATATATATATATATATATATATAGATAGATAGATAGATAGATAGATATAGATACATATATAGATACATATATAGATACATACATACATACATACATAGACATAGATAGATATAGATAGACAGATATAGAAGGATAGACAGATTGCTAGATATTCACCAACTAGCCCCTCAGACGAATTCTTGCTACCAAATTGGATGGTTAGACATGTGAGGTTGAGCCGAGGTTCGCTGAATTCGTGTACGGCTTCTCTAAACTTGGCGCCAACAGAATTGTTTGTGTCATAACTACTCCTCAAAGGCTGAAGGGAGGCATCAAACAGGGTGACGCAGGAACTTCAGCTGGTCAGTCAACGCACACAGAGGGTCTTAAACCGCAAACCACACGCCAGATATGCCCCATTACGACTGGATACTAAGGGTTTAAATAACCTGGTTAAGGACCTATTCCTGTTTTCTTTTGTGGGTAGGATGCCAATTATGCATATACCCTCCCCATCACAGACACTACACAGAACCATCACCGATGGAATGCCATCATCGATTAACAATAAAAGCTTGATGTAAACCGCAAGTCGCGCATCATGTGCGGGTGAGGAGGGGCAGCAGGAACATATTTGTGGAACGAGGGGGGATAAACGCCGATCGCAGCGCCCTGAGTGCAGCCTCGGCTCCACACATTATTAACCCATCAGGTTCACTTGACATTCTGGCCGAGGGGGAGATGAGGGGCACGACACAGAGGCATGAAGGATGAGCCAGCCAGGCAGAAGACAAGGAGGTGAAAAGTGAGGATGGAGGAAGAAGAAAATAAGCGAGAGCTAATAATGAAAAATCAAGGAGCAAAGACGCGAGGAAAATGGATGGTAAGTGCGGCGGAGGGTCACTTGACGATGCATCCACTAGATAAAGAGAATTCTGGTCCAAGAACAGGGGAAAAATCAAGCCTCAAATGGGAGACGCGGGGAGAACTGGTTGCCAGAGGTCACATTAAGAGAAAAATCTATTCAAAAGAAGGATGACGTCGATCATGGGAAGGGAAGGCGGAAGATGAGAGGGATGAGAACTGTAAAACATTTCACTGATAAAAAACGTGGGAACTGTAAATAGTTTCGATCTAGCAATATAAAATTAAACAAGCTGACGAAAAATATCGGGAAGCATCAATAAATCCCCCAAGACTTCACGCGAATATCAAAGCATAGATGTTAGAACGCGAGACAGTGCAACACAAGAGGTGAGAGGAGAAGACCTCGAGATTCATGGACGATGTGTCAGAATTAGGAAGGAGACGGTAAGGCGACGGATGAAGGCCGGAGACGAAGCCTGGACGATCGTGGAGGACGCAGCCGCACATATAAAAACAGACACCAGATACCGGAGAGAGGAGCCTGGCGATGGGCCGGTTATATATATATCATACGAGAAAGCTATTCAGGACCATACAAAAACAGGACGCAACGACATTTACATGTGGAAATTCTGAAACGGGATACGGGGCCCATGTTTATGAGGACAATATCTATTTGAAAATCTACTATCTGGGATATATACAAGGGAAACATGGAAGTACCTTTTATAGATTGACCACAAACATCCTCAAGTTAAAAGCCCGATGACTGGAGCTACGATGGTTCACATCACCTTATCATACTCTGTGTTGCCGTGAGGCTAATGGCTTATAAGACTTAACTACGGGGCATTTCACATGTAGTTTCTGATCTCTAGAAAGTGTGGCAGTGAGCACACACAGCACCGCCCATTACAAACTCCAGCCGACACCAATCTCGTTTCTCGTCTAATTCCCTGTCGTAGCTCCGGCCTCCCGAAGATAAATGGTGTGTTGGCTTAAAATGCACACGAAGCCGTTCGCCCACTTCACTTCTAGCTCGTCACACTAGACATGGACACACATACTCAAATACACAGTCACATACCACATATGTATTAAAAAAATACATACAAAACTCTTGTTGTATCATGAAAAATATAGCAATTATACACACATACACAGCGCATCTATGCAGCTCATTAGACCTTCTTCCTGTAAAGCATATGATAGACATCCAACGGTAGGCCATCCTGCAGGAGCGGACCAGCACCCTGCAAACATCATTATGTACTCGACTCCACGAGTGAATTCCTACCACGATGCACGCTCTCCACACAACCCTCTGTATATGACCCGCATTCGACACGTCCGCCGTCCACTACCCAATTATCATCTCATATACCGACATGACCAGTAATAACTCAACATGAAGTCATTCTGCATCATGGCCAATACACTCGTAAAAACAACGTGTTCCACTGCAATACCTCGGAAATAAGACGTTTATTTCATTGAAAAAAAAATCTATGTTTTACTTGCAGCAAACTGGTTTAAACTTCGGGATGGACTGTGGATATTTCTGAAGCCTTTTAACGGCGTGATAAGAAAGCGGAGGGTCCGAGTGAGAAAGACAGCAATGGAAGGTTATGACTGCACGTATGGGGGGAAGACGGCTCCGTCTGGAAGTGCTCCACAAGGGAGTGGAGGCTGGGGACTTTCCAGACGACCAAGATCCACTTTTAAAGAGACACTGCAGGGACTGTTGCAAGACAGTCCTTAGATCTAGAACACTGTGGGATTAAGAGAATATATGAAAGTACAGTGATATATAAGATTTAATTTTTAGAAAAGCTATGAAATACAGCTCAATAAATAAGAAATTGCAGAAGGGTAAGTGTCAGTGCATTACATTCAGAAGGGACATAACGTTACTGAACCTGATAACACACAGAATAATCTAATATGCACAGTCCTCCCAACATATTGATCGAAGGACAAAAAAGAAGTCACCGTATCCTAACCTTTCTCCCGAAGTCGAATACAAAATAAGCAAATATTAAGTCAGCCTCTCTCGTTCAGTATCTCCAACTTGGTCCAACTAATGGAAGAAATCCTCGCGACCACTTTCTCTTGCCATCTGTTTAGGGACGACCAAAAAGGAGGGGAGGGACGGAGGTTATCCGATAGCCTCCTGCCGCAGGACGGTTAGAACAATATATGTCGCCATGATAGGAGGTCACTGAGGCGGCAAGTATAGCTTTTGTTTATGTACAGGCGGTGAAGCGTCAGTGTGGACGACTGCCATGGGTCTCACAGTCCAAGATGATAAGAAAATCTTATTCAAGAAACTGTGCCGTTCTGAGAATCTCCCCAGAAGAGCGCGGAGGTATGAGAATGAAGACACAACAGAGTGGATGACAAAGTGTCGAGTTGATGCGAAGATACGAAAAAGAAAAAAACAGAATTGGGATGAATGACAAAGAGACAGTGATTGAGGAGAATGACAGTAAGTGAGGAAGAAGAGTGATATATGGAGGGACGAGTGAATAAACTGATGAGAGACGCACTCGTGTGTGGATTGCCACTAGGAGAGGCTCTTGCCAGGATGGTAGGGCAGCCTCCACTGGTTGTACGGGAAGATAACAATTTCCTTCTCTTCTCCGTCAGTGCAGAGGATGTCTCAAGAAATCATTATTTCTAAGAAGGATTTTTTTTGCAGGAATGATCTTGATATTTATTGACTCACTCTCTATGTATGCAGAGATATGACTTTATTGCAGATGATGATGTTGATGGTGAGTGGATAACATGGGATTGTATGTATGATGTAGAATCTATAGTGAGGTGCATGTATAGAGGAAAGTGTTTATGATGGAGTCAATGTATGTACGCTGGTGTGCGTGTGTGTATATGATGGAGTGTATGTCAAGCGGAAAGTATATTATGGTGGAAAGTGTATGTACAGTTAGAGAGCATGTATGGTGATGTAGAAAATGACGCGTTTGATTTGTGAATAGGTGCATATATGGTAGAGTGCGTGTATTGTATAGTATAGAGGAGTGTATGTATGATGCAGTGTATATATGAAGACTATGTATGGTAGACATTGTATATATAGTGGAGTGTAATATCACCCCAGCTTACGTCAGAAATGAATGGATGAAAAGCTGGGTTAACTGTAAGTCGACTGCTCTGATCGAAACCGTGAGACTGGTGAGTGGTAGTTCTAACCAGAGAGAGAGAGAGAGAGAGAGAGAGAGAGAGAGAGAGTGAGAGAGTATATGTGTGTGTGTGTGTGTGTGTGTGTGTGTGTGTGTGTGTGTGTGTGTGTACTAATGCGAGGGAGTACACACGTTGCACTGACAAACAAAAACAGAACAAATATTCTTCTCTAGCGACTGGAGCAGGCACTGCCGCTGACCATGGGAGAGGCAAGAGGAGGCGCCAAGCTCATGGCGGGACATAAGTCTGGTCGGGGTATACAGGATATAATGGCCAGGTGGGAGATCCTCGCTAGTTTCTCACCCGCGACACAACCAACTGTATACTGCGATGGAGTACGCAGTCCGTCAGGCAGAAAGTTATGGCTTGTGGGGTAGTGCATTGCCTCTGTATCTCAGCCGAGGGTATCAACGGTAAGTGGGATAAGGGCAACAACATACTGCCTGTAAGAACCCCGACCCTCAGGCAAGATGTTGTGCAGCCGTCACATCTGTCGGTCATTATGGGTGATAAACGAGGCCCTGCCGTGTACGTCATCCTTCATGAGGCGGTTCCTTCCCCTTGGTTGTTGCCCAAGGAAATGGTCTCTGGTCATACACGGACCGCCAGCCTACGTACAGTCCAGCGTCATGTGAGTATGAAATTCTATACAAGAGACCGAACTTCAAGACGGCAACGAACACGTGTGTCCGTGGGCTCGGTGGGAATCTTGACTGTCAGCAGCATGCGACTTAGCACCGTAAAATGCATCCCAACCATCAACCCACATCACCACAAGGCGCCCCACTTACGGAGACACTACAGCAGAATTACAATCCCCGCAACACACTCAGAGCAAGGAACATAACTCACCATAATACATCCTAGGCAACAAACACTTTCCCACGACACAACAACACTCCTCTGCTCTTGATAAAGTAACACCTACGACACAGTCTGCCATCTTACCGGAGACAAAAGCTCCAAAGCCATTCCACCTTCAGAATATGCCAAGGTGAGAATTTTGCCTCACGTCTTTCACGCCGTCTTTTTCTAAAACTGAATCGGTACAGTTATATCCTAACCTACATCCTTAAAGATTAGTGTAAGGCTGTGTATTGCACCAACAAACAGCTCAATTCTGTGACAATACATTCATAATTTGCAGTACAATCATGATTTGTGAAGCAAAAGAGTTAATACATTTTCGATTTACAGTCGCGCGATGAGGAAGAAATAGAGAGAGAGAGAGAGAGACAGAGGAGTAAAGTTATGATCTACGATCATGGCATCCCAGTACTGCAGCCATCACCCCACCAACCACCACAGTCAGTGATGGTCCTCATAACACGAACGGTGGAGGTCCCTAGGGCCGCCCATTACGGCAGTGACGGCCCCAGGCAGGTAGGCGTGGCGCCCGTCACAACAGCAGTCATATATCAACAGGGCAAACAAACAGGGAACCATAGATGATCTGTTTATTAGTCCCGGAGCTATTGACGTTGCTCCCCCAAACCAGAGCCTGAGGACTGGCCCTGAGAGCTGAGGGACACCTTAGGCCACAGCGCCCTTTGCATTTGGTTAGACACAGTTCCCTCAATGTTAAGCAGGCAAGAGCACCCTTATCGTTAGCTTAGTTACATCCCCCTAAATGTTTCGTTGGACACAGTCCCTAGTATGCAAATGATCATGGGCCCCCCACCCACTAGTGTTTTGGTCCCTTGTCAATAGGTAAAGCTGAAATGTGCCTTGTAACTGTGACACACGCACTCTGTAACTTGATGCTGTAAAGAAGCAAATGCCACGCAGAGTACCACTAAAATACGTGTCATGTTCACTGCAGTTCATAGGCCACTGAAAACTTCGTCTAAGATCAATGTGCGTGAATACAAAACTAGAGTGAACATTGCAACCAGAGTATTGTAAGTTAGGAAATACTTACATCTGAAACTAAAGGATTTTAAGAATATAAGACACTCCTCTTCAAATTGCAAGAAACAGGAGCGTTGTTCAGATTCAACTGCACTATTCTTAGTCGGAAATTTTCCATTACAATTGTCTCGCACACGAAGAATCGTTTCTGCACTTAACTCTATCTCTGGAAAATCTAATTTGTTCTTACTGGGAAATTTAAAAAGTCAAAGAACAATTTCCTAGTTAGATTACAACCACATAAAAATATATCTTAAGTTGTGCTCTCTCTCTCTCTCTCTCTCTCTCTCTCTCTCTCTCTCTCTCTCTCTCTCTCTCTCTCTCTCTCTCCAGCCTCGACACACAGAGACCCTGAACTTACATGAAGCAATGTGTTGAGCTGAGAACAAAACGTAAATGTAAATGTAAAGCAACACACGCCCCTCATACTGATGGCCTGACCTAACATGTTCATCAGACACCAAATGAGGTCACGAACCCTGTAGTGAGAACCATGGGTCAACTTTCTAGGCCGTCCTCACTACCTCGGGTGGCATATCCCTGTATCTCGATGAAGGAATAAACTGACTGTGGGTGGACGGACGTGGGTAGCGCGCATGTTTTAATTGTGGGCGAGGCAAGGTCGTGATTGTGAAGGTGTCTTTAACGTGGAGCTGGCGCTATCGTGGAAGGTCTTGGTCGTAATGCAATAAGTGCAATGTAGTGACGAGCGACGAATTCCAGTCCAAACCTTACAACCCTTAACAATCAAATAATGATCATAGGAAAACCATCGACCTCATGACCAAATTTAAATCAGCATTATAAAGGCATAAGGACATATATCCCATAACCACAATGAACAGAAACAAAGAAACAACAACACAGAGAACAAAAAACATACGTACACACTAACTATACGTAATGTCTATTATTAATAGCGATAGTAATGATGCTGGTCCTAGACGTACGAGTGGCAGCAGTTATGTATGGGCTATCAGTTAGTTGCAGCCACCTGCTACCCTTGTCCCATGGTTAAATCTGTAGTCCTTTTAAACAAATGGCTATTGTGTGTGTAACACTGATAGGGAGCTCTGAAAGAAGAGTTTACCCGGATTACTCTTACTAAGTGAAATAAAACATAAATGATTACGTTTATTCAAGGGAATGGGGATTATGTTGCTAACTCCAAAGAGGTCTGGTAACACACCACAAACCAAGTGGCCATGTTATGTATCAGAAGGAACACTGCTAGGTTAAGGATCACTACACCCGGCCATGCTATGCTCTACACAGCTGGTCATACACGCGAGATTGACAGAACATTACAGAGCAGGTGCATATTCTAAAGCAGGTAGTTAGGTTAGGCATTACCTGGGAAGTGACCACAATGCTGGCACTGTCGGGGTGCGTGAGTGACTGCAGGACGCCGTACCCCGGAGTCTGAGTGCCATCACTGCCACAGATCCAGTGACCTTGCCCACTGATTTACTGTGAGACCTGCATTCTACTTGTCGCTGAGACCTCTCGTTACATGGTTTTACGGCCGGCTCCCGTGGAATGAAGGAATAGTGGAGAAAGCAGGAACACTAGAAGGCAGTAAGAATGAAGGAAAGAAACGCTCAAGAAATGAAGGGAATCAGTAGATACACAATAAAGGAACAGGAAATGAGGTACAAAAGTGGAAGGGGATGAAACTGTTGTGCAGGTGTTGAATAACGGACAGAAATGGAGGGCAAAAGTGTGGGATAAGAAGGGAAATTTAGAAAAGGGAGGAAAAATATTGATAAAAAGAGACTGAGTTAAGGAAAAGATATTTTGGGAAGCAGGGAAAGCACAGCTGAGACAAATCTGGGGGTGGAAACGATAGAGACATAAGCGATAATTCTCCTCCATGGCTTGTTCCGTACCAGCGCCAGTGGGAATAGCATTTCACACGCCTTATGAGAACGCCAGGGACTGCAGCTGGCTGCAAGATTCCAAAACCAGTTTTCTTAAAAATTACCTTAACGTCTTTAACCAGAAATATCCCATCAAACATAGCATTCTAAAGTAACTCTGTGAGATGAATTCTACTAGAATGTTAGCTTTCTGAACAACGAAACTCAATACATAGTTCCAAAACCTAACCTAATGCCAAAGGAAAACCTAACCTACCCTCCACCACGTAAATGAAGTATGGACACGTTCCAAAATTATCCGTTCAGAGCAACAGCCATCACGAGTGGCTTCCATCTCCGGCGTTCTTCCAGGAACCTGCCAAGAACCGGTTACGCCTGTATTCCTCCTGCACGCGTGGGCTTTAAGCAATGAAGCATTTCTTGCTTGTGTCCGAATCAGCTCTGCCTCCGAGAGAGGAATTCTATTATATGATACTTAAGGAACTAAGTCTGAAAAGCTCTCTGTGGCTAATATGGGGAGAGGGAGGGGGGAAGGGGGGTTAAATGTGAATATGAGGAAAATAAGAGTGTGTAAGAGATAAGGAAAGGTTTTCAAGATGACATGACAGTCGATAGAGGGAAAGTATCTACCTAACTACTTACGGATTTTGTCATAAAGGAGAGAGAGAGAGAGAGAGAGAGAGAGAGAGAGAGAGAGAGAGAGAGAGAGAGAGAGAGAGATTAGATAGCCTGGTAAGACGTGAGAGGGAAATTAGTAGCGGAGGGAGTCAGGGAGCGCTGGGTGGAGACCGTGGGTGGTGTGTGGGGTGGGAGGCACGTCAATAAAGGTGTAATCAATGGGTGCCACCCTAAGTAACGTCACTGTCAGACTCTCCTGATGAGCCTCGTCACGGAATGGCCGGAGGTTGGCAACATACACGTTGAACCTGTCCACACGTCTCGTATGTGGTAGTGTTCATCACATGACCACGAACAGCAACCTAAGAACAATATCTCGGAGTTCTGAGGAGAAAGATCAACGTCAAAATGATTTCCCTGGATAACTAGACACCCCATTTCAAAATACACATTTTGAACTATTAACTGAACAGAAATCTTCTATGTTATCGAAGTCAAGTGTGGCGTCAGACGATGTCCAACAAGCCAAGTCCTGTGTCATACATAACCTCTCTCTCTCTCTCTCTCTCTCTCTCTCTCTCTCTCTCTCTCTCTCTCTCTCTCTCTCTCTCTCTCTCTCTCTCTCTCTCTCTCTCAGCTCAGCGTGTACTTACTACTGGTGATTACCGTCGTATAATCAAGTCATATGATGACTATGAGGCGCGGGGACACGACAACACTGGTACCCTCCAGGGGGTGAGATCCAGATAATGAAACACGGCAGCGCCGCTCCGCAGACTTCCCCACCACCACCCAGCAAGATCATCACGCACTCAAGTCCTCATCGAGGCGACTTAAATGAAACGTGTAATGAGGCTTATGTTGGCTGAAGAGATACAAAAGCAGACTGCGTTTTAGAGGAAGTGGCAATATCACCTTTTGAAAGGGTATTAGGAAAGGCATAAGGTGGCAAACGTTTCCAAAACTTAGTTGTGTGAGGGAAAAAAAAAAAAAGACAGACGTCACATCGTCTGTTTTGCCAGTGGCCACGCTCATAGTGACGCACTGGGTGGCAACAGTCATTTCTGTAAAGGATCTAACAGACTTTGCTCCCTCCTGCTTGCTTACGCTACTACTCCACAGAAAGCGTGAGTGTTAGGAGGTATAACAATTTTAGCTTACTACAAATCATGAAAAACAAATCAATACAAAAACGCACAAACTTCACATAATCTAATTATGCTGATACTTTTCTTAATCCAGGATTATGGTAACTGGATAAAAAGTTACGGTAGTCGTTAAACTCGATACCGTTCAGTAAAGACAGTGTTACCCCATCCGGGACATTAAAGCCATCAAGTAACTTCTATATATCGTTTCAACTTTAACGAACTTAAACAAAAAAGGCTTTAGTAGCTTTAAATTCCCTTAGGAGAATTATCACACACACACACACACACACACACACACACACACACACACACACACACACACACACGTCTAATTTCCTGCAGCGTAAAACTGCACGTATCATACATCAGAAGATCCCATATCAAGGATTCCGTGCTCTTAAAAGAGGGAATATACTTGTCAATGATCTACCTTCAACTTTGTAACCTCCCTCCCTCGCTTTCCATCTATCCCTCCCTCCCTACCTTACTCCCCTATCCTCCCCTGTTGTCCCCCTACCTTTCATACATTATGAATAAGATACGAATCTACGACTCCCACTTGATAAACCCTCAGACTAGTTCAGCGAAGCAGTAACCGGAGAAGACGCGTCTAAAAATCCTCCTTTAAAAACAGAATAAATCACTTTCAATTGAATTACATTCAGGCGAGGAAAGGAATATGTATTCTGAGTGAGGGATAACAACTGAAATCTTATAGAAAATGAAACTATTCCTAAGGTTCACTCCTCGCTTCACTGACAACTGAACTCCAGCCTTCCCGCAGGCATCAGGGCAGATCGTCCGAGGCTGGATTAACATAATGCTACAACAGTAAATATTATTGTGGTGAATGTGGTCCAGGCTTGGCTTTACCTTGTGGCAACGAAAGAAAATATTATTAAAGGTTTTCTCTTCTAAACCAAACATTAGCAAACATGATTTTAAAGTCCAGTGATCAGCTGCTGGATACAGCTTACAGACCACTGAAAGAAGCCCTGGCTGGAAAGGACGAGGAGAGACAGAAAATGGAATTAGGGAAAGATAAAGCAAGATAAAGAGTAATAGGATTGGAATAGAAAATATGGATAATGATGTACAGGAGAGAGAGAGAGAGAGAGAGAGAGAGAGAGAGAGAGAGAGAGAGAGAGAGAGAGAGAGAGAGAGAGAGAGAGAGAGAGAGAACAAAGAGAGGAGACCTAGAGGGGGCGGGTGAGGGCCTAGTGTCAGCTGGAGACAAAATCTTGTCCTCTCATCTGATCAATAAACAGTAAAACTCAGCATCATCAGAGATCCCTCTGATTAGCCGTGGTCACCACCAAACACACGAGGATCTTCGCCATCCTCTGAAGGGAACACGTCCTCTGCTGATGAATAGGTATAATAAAATGAACAATAAAATTTCGAGTACTTACATCCCGAGAAACGATGGCTGACGGTAATTTTCAGATGACCTCGTGCAATAAGACAACCTTCACATCCTTAACAACAATATCTATCCTTTAAATTCATCAACTGGCATGGTGGTAATCAGTTATATATACAGTAAATGATATCAACTGGCATGGTGGTAATAAGTTATACATACTGTACATAGAATATGTAAGTACAATTATTCCATGGGCATATAAACATATATATATATATATATATATATATATATATATATATATATATATATATATATATATATATATATATATATATATATATATATATATATATATATATATATCAGTAAAAACAATATACTATAAAAATCATGACACACTGGTGAGGGAGGATTACATCACCTGTATCAGCGGCAGTGTTACAGTCCATAACATAACATCCTGGGGAGGAGCCAGCCAGACGCAGTATCAAGAATGGAAATGGTCGTCCCGTCGTCCATCAACCACGTCTTCAGCAGAAATTCTCTTGAAGAAATTCTACTCAATTCTCAAAACGCTTTTCTTGTGATTTCTGCACAGAGGTTACTGAACCGCCCGGCTACGTTGGAGCTCATACGAGAGCGGTATATACAGACGCTCATCACTGGACATCACAATAAACATGAGAGGAACAAAACCAGTCCGTCTGTACCTTGTAAAACCGACAACCACACAGACAGGTACAAGTATGAGTTAATTAATCAGCGTGATCTACATTGTCAGCTGTGATGCAGTCAGTCCCCCCCCTGACATGAAAGTGTTCGTCACTCACACGTTCCAAATCTGCGCTACACCGTGTCATTCGTCACTGGTCTAGCTGAAACATGCTCACGTCGGTCTGGCTCAATCAGAGCTACCTGCTACACACACATCTGACACAGGGACTTGTAGCTTAATCAAATCTCTTCCGTATACGTCTTATGATACCTAAAACATGTTACTGGCCAATGCATGATTTCTTGTGCACGAGGAAGGAGTTTCACACTCGTGTGGTAAACTATCTTAACCTTATATGTATGCACCATGTTTTTACTCCTGAAAAATAACATGACCATAAAACAACCCTTCATATATGTGAATACAAACAGCACTAGGCAGTTATAAAGGCCAGGTGAAGGGTTCCACAGCACGCAAGACGCTCCATCACACACGCACACCAGTAACTGATGCAAGATTTTTTTTCTTTCCCAAGGTAATGTAAAGAAGTGGGAGTAAATTGTTTGTGGCTGGCCTCCACAAAACTCTGCAAGTGTAGCTACTTAGGAAGAAGCTGTGATAGTACGAGAGAGAGAGAGAGAGAGAAGAGAGAGAGAGAGAAGAGAGAGAGAGAGAAGAGAGAGAGAGAGAGAGAGAGAGAGAGAGAGAGAGAGAGAGAGAGAGAGAGAGAGAGAGAGAAAGTTATTATGAGCGAGATGACGGGTTATTATGAGGCATTATGAGGGAGAGGGAAAAACATATAAAGGTAGAGCCCTGGTATTGTGGAGCCATAGTATTATAAAGATACCGAGGTATTAGGGAGATGCCGTGATGTCATGAAGGCGAAGCTATAGCATGATGGATGAGGGAGATGCTGTGACATTATGAGGAAGAACCCGTGATATCGTAAGGGAGAAGACATAGCATTATGAGACAGAAGCCGTGATATTATGGAGTAACAGTATTATGAAGAAACTGCCCTGGTATCATGAGTGAGGAGCAGAGGAACACGAGCATTAATTTCTATTTATAAGGCAGAACGAGCAGTATTACGTGATGCTGTGGTATTATAAGTGAGGTGTCGTGATATGCGGGAGATGTCGTTGTATTATGAGGGGCAAGGCTTTGCATTATGAGGAAGTTATTGTATCATGAGGAAGCAAGCCATGGTATAATGAGGAAGAAGCCGAGGCGTTATGGGGCATAATCCGTGGCATTATGAGGTAGAAGTCGTGGCATCATCAGGGAGAAGCCGTGGCATTATGAGGAATGAGGCTTGGCGCGCCACTGTGAATTTATACGAGGCGCTTATGCTGTTATGTTTTTTAAAGAGATAGTTACCTCTAATGTGGTGTATTATTTCTGCTACACGTGCATCTGCTGGGGCAAGTGTGCCATCATCAGGAGTCAAGATTCAACTGGGAGTATTGTGGATGACAGAGGCAGTGACGGGAGAAACAAGAATGAGAGAGGGGAGGGGGGTGGAAGTGAGGAGACAGTAAGATGGAAGAAATGGGGTGCAGAATTGCAGTGGAGAAGCGATTGAGGAAACTAAGATTAAGAAAAGAGAGAGAGAGGGCAGGAGGTGGAGGGGTAGCGAAGGAAGTGGGACGACACAAAGTGAAAGTCTGTGGGAAAGAAAGCGGAAGAAGTGGGAAGGGAAATAATGAGGTGAGGAACAGGAAACGGGAAAGAAAGAAGAAGACAGACTAAAAGAGTAAGAGGTGAGGGGCAGGAAGCGGGAAAGAAGGAAGTAAAAGGAAACAATTAGAGTGAGCGGTGATAGGCAGGAAGCGGGAAAGGAGAGCGTAAGAGGAAACAGTAAGAGAGTGAGAGGTGAGGGTCAGAAAGCGGGAGAGTAGGGCGTAAGAGGAAACAATAAGAGAGAAAGAAAGGTAGCGAACAAGAAGGCTCGTCACGGGGAACATTCATCATAGCGTGGCGGCTTCAGACGTTCTGCCAGAAACAGTTGTTGTGTCGGTGGTGAAAAATGATGGAGAAACATTTTCCTGGTGGCCCGGGGTCATCTGCTGCTCCCTCACCCACCCAGCAGCCTCCCCGTCGCTCATGAACACCCAGGAACACTGTCCCTCCACGGCTCATTCGCCTGTGAAGATTTCACTTATTACTCGCATTTTAAACCCAAACGTTAACAACTGGTTTCTGCCAAAAGATTAATTTTCTTTACAAAAGACAATGTCTTTAGCTTTGTTACGTACTGATCTCTACGTAGATATAAGGAATATGTTTGAACAAATCCTGAGCTGCAGCATAATGTTACTGATCTTCTTGTCTCCAGTCTTTTGCTCTCTGACATCCCCATCTGTATGCATACACTTTTACCATCGAAGACTTCTTAAAAAAAGCTGAAGCTAGGTAGTTTGCTTTTCTGCCCCCTCAGTTTAGACCACTTTCTTTCCTGGAAATGAAAACAATTTACAACTGAATTCTAGTTATGCTTTCAACTAAACGAACTTATGTCAACCAAACCTAAGTAAAAAATTGTTTGGTTGTTAGAAAGACGGTCGTCTGCTATGACAGAGTTCAATGGAAGACCTTTGTGTAACGATGAAGGAATACTGTACTGAAGTGGGTATATGTTAGTGTGGAGGGGAACACGGACTATGGTGGAGAATGGCATGAGAGTGAAGATATATGATGAGCTAAAGCAGTGTGGTGGAGTGAGGAATACACTGGAAGTGATGGAGTGTTCTGATTTAATGAAACGTTTTGGATGCAAGACAGTGTGGTTGTTCTGAATGGAAGTGAGACGGATGAGGAAGTGTGGTGGGGATGGAGAATAGTAGTGAGTGGAGTGCCGGTGACAAGCTATCATGAGAGTAGGGAAGTACAGTATAGCACGACAGTAGAGCAGGTGAAGGAACGAAAATGAGGTTGAGGGACAATAGAGAGGTGATGGAATGCGAGAGTAAGGTGAAGGTAAGAGTATGACGAGGGAGGATGCGAGGTAGAGTAAGGAAATCCACCTGGTTGGGTGAAGGAGTACCGGTGGTGGGGAGAAAGGAGTATGACTGGTGGAATGACAGAGTACAGAGTATGGATGGTGGAACGAGGGATACGTTCTGATTGGGTGAGGGAGTACGACTGGTCGAGTGAGGGAGTATGAGTGGTCGAGTGAGGGAGTACGGTGAGAGTACAAAGGTTCACGGCTGGTTGTGCAAGACAGTATGAGTGGCGTGAGAGGGAGGAGAGATCATGGTAGGGACGTGAGCGGAGCGCGGGGGTGTAGCACGGCTGAGAGAGAGAGAGAGGAGTTTAGGAAGGGTTAGGGAAAAGCAGCCGGTGGGTGTGTCCATCACACGACAACAATCACAGCCAGACAACTATAGCTGGGAGGGCCGCCAGCCCTTCCCTGAGTGACTCCCGCCACCTCCTCTAAAATCACACACACACACACACACACACACACACACACACACACACACACATACACACATTATATACATTAAAGACAAACAAGAAATTACGCCAAAGAACATAAATATTGAGACAGAAATAGCGATAACCAGATATATGGAGAGAGAGAGAGAGAGAGAGAGAGAGAGAGAGAGAGAGAGAGAGGGGGGGGGGGCTTAGGCTAAAGTACTGTATCCTTATTGACATTTTATGGGCCTATCTTTCAAAGGTCACAATGATTGTCGCGCTTACTATTTTAAGTGAACATTATATATATATATATATATATACACATACATATATATATATATATATATATATATATATATATATATATATATATATATATATATATATATATAACACAACTACGGAAAAATGGTTTCAGTTGCTTCCGCACCAAAATACGAAGAACTATTCACGAAACACAACACTCAGTTAAAACAGAGTTGTTCCAAAAAAGTGGGTGAGCCACGGAAGCAGATCATTAAATCTGTGAAGGCCGCTACCGTCTTAGTAATCTTCTTGCTGCGCAGCTGCGTTAGAATCAGAGACCCTCGTTGGCGAATACAATGCCAGCCATCCTGGAACCCTATATAACAAAAATGTCGCCACATATTGCACATTGGAATGTGGCCATATTTAGCTTCTCATACCAGACGCGATAAAGCATTCTTCTCTTGCCTTTCCACTGGGAAAGTGGGCCTTGTGGATAGAGTCTGGGAAGGCTATGAGCGCGGTTTGTCGCAGATTAAAACATCAGGGATGCTGTCGGTTCCTGCTGGTGATCAAACGCGGTTGACCTGGTCCGCCTGCCCCGGCACTTAAGTTTTGCTACGAGAAAAAACGGGAAACTTAGTCCAAAAAAAAAAGGTCTCCCAAACTCCTATAATTCAAAATCTCAAATAAATGCAATCTGAGGTGGTGGTGGCAATATTGCGTGGCGTCACGGGGGCGGTGGAGGAGACGAGGCTGGAGCAGCAGCGGCGGTGGCGAGCGAGCGGACGGACGGACAGTGAGGCAGCGCCACAGTGATGGAGGAGGTATTTGTGGCTCATGACCTATTATTTCACTCTCATCTCTCCTCACTTCATTCATCTTAATCTCTATCTGGTTATCTTCTTCCTCGCCTTCATTTTCTCAAGGCTCTTCCTCTAGCCAAAACCCTTAAAGGTCACATTCTTTCACTTTAAGGTCACCGCGTGCTCCACAGCACGTACTGACTGGCCTTGCCTGACCTTCACATCAACATGCACTTCTTGACCACTTAAATACCAGATAGGTTTCGTTTACAAGCTAGACCATTACATCCACTACATCTGCCTATCTAATCAGCTAAGAAAAGGAATCTGTATGTCATATATGCCTAAACATATATTCCTTAACCTAAACTATAACTTATCTTTTTTTAACAATCTCAACTCAAAACTAATATGATCTGTTAACTACACACGAACAGGTATCGTATCGTTATCACCTGTGCAGGAACGACTATTTATTCACCAATGACACAGGTGACTACGCAACAACCGGTAGCTCAATATTTCATTGGCTTCCGTCTGGTATCTACGCAGCAGATTACACCATGTACCTATACTTGCCAACTGCAACTAAACATGCAAGAGATGTTCATGTACAACGTTCGTATGAGATGGTAACTGTGTGAATGTAATGCCAACATTTTGCATAGTTTACAACCACGACATAACTACCCTGTAACATAGCTGGGGTGTGACACTGTGTATACAACGACACGCAAAGTCCTCCAGACTGAACCTATTGAGCGCAATGGTTCGAAGCCTTAGGCATAAAGGCGTGAGCTTTGACTTAATTGCAATGGGTTCCAGCAAGGCCCTCATACCAAAAGGTATTCAGTTGTTTAATACGTACTTTCTTCCCCGGATCACATCAACGGTGCGGGTCAACCTTTGATCAATATACTCACAATGATTTCGATAAGAGAAAACAAGTGACCATCAACCCATGATCAAACTTCTAACCTTACTATGGCTAATAGAAAAGAAAGGCATTGAAAGTATTTACACAGTCGTGTAACAGCGAAAGCAGTTGGTAAATATTTACATTACCCCACGGCAGAGATCCTCTGAGGAGTTATTCAAATAAATGGTTTAGTGTCAGCCGGGACAAATAATCTCAGGAGTCTAGGAAGTTTATTAAATTTCTTTTCACCTCAAGATAACTCTGTGGTGCTGGAGTCACGATCACATCATTGTGGCCAGCTAATACAGTTCATCGCTCTCATTCCCAGCTAACGCAAGGAGAGAGTATGCCACAATACGGCGATACCGTGATATGGAATAACTAAATATCAAATATACCGCTATCCTAAAGGCATTACACTTCTTAATTTTGTTAAAGAGAAATCCAGGTGGCACGGATTAAGTTAGAGAGAAAAATCACACACAAAAAAATTATATCAGTGATGTATTCAAAATTCCTTGAACAATACGGTGAGAAAAAAAAGATAATCAGCTTTCGTAAGAACCATAAAAAACCTTAAGCATAACATAAAAGTCATATGCCGTTCACTGTATGCTGAAACTATCATGAAAACAATGCACAGGCGCCTTTGCATTGCAGACGTGATAATTAACATTTCCTCTCTTTCTCATAACAGTGGCGTCTTCCTCACTCACAACTTAATTATCTTGGTCATGCACTACAACATCGCACTTCCAGCCTTCAGACCTTCGCTCTGGAAATGCGTTGCCACATCCAGTGTAAGGTATTCAGCCTCGGCAACATTTTTCACCCGTTCATGACCCGTCTTGCCACCCGGGCGTCTAACCCACCTTTTTCTGGCCACGAGTCACCGCTTCAGTGGGCCGCTTCGTCCACCGCAAGTGTTCCTCCTCACAGCCAGATTTCCGGAGACCATTCTCCTGCATGACAAACCATTTTCTTTCTCCATATATATATATATATATATATATATATATATATATATATATATATATATATATATATATATATCACACCATTTTCTAACGTTCATATAACCACATTCCTAAGCAGTACCTTTTTATCTCAATATAAAAGTGACTCATTCACAAGCACTTCATCATAAAATCCTCCTTTAAGCAGAGGGAATCTATACGTCCCTAAAATCATGTTACCATTCCCCTCTGACCTTCACTTTTCACACCAACAATCGGATTATTCGAGCATTTACGTTTTTCCTCTCAAATGGATATCGTCACCATTTCATCTTTAAGTTCCTCTGGTGTCTGGTCGATCCATCACCTTCCTCACCGCGAAGTGGCGATGGCTCGGGCACGGCGACCGGCAGGCCACCTAAGGCAGTTCGGAACGAGGACAAAAGAGGTGTTTCCTTTACAGTTTCCTGAACGGATCCTCCTTTGCCAGCCAATAAAGTGGCGGCAGTCAAGTGTAGGAGACCCACCTCCACAATTTACCCTTCCCTACCACGAACAAAGGGCACCATGAACGCCACCAGAGCACCAACTCTTGAGTACCCCAGCCACCTTCATTAGAACACTAACACAAGGGCACCAACACGACCTCTCTAATCACGTGGACTTAGATGCTGAGAACTTCAGTTCGAAAGAAAAAGTGTAAGGATGATATTCTCAGCAAATACCAGCGACCACCACAAATAGAAAGACGTGATGGAGCAGAAATAATGTCCCGGGTAGCGGACACACGAAAGGTGCGACGGGTAAGATGGGTCTTTTTTGATGTAAGAAGTACGGAGAGAAGCGTGCGGTGGACGACACACCACAGGATATATGCAGAGAAACAGGAAAAAAAAAAAGGCGGGTACTACAGGGAAAGGAAAAGTGGGAAAGATGTTCCCAGACAGAGATGCAACCACTTATATAAGACACGGATGATGGGACAGGTGTAACATGACACAAAACATGGGACAGGGAAGATAAGGCGCGGAAGATGGGTCGGAAATTTGACGGTAGAAGGTGGGAGAGATAATGTAGGACAGGAAAGTCGGGACAAATAATATACGACAGAGAAAGTGAAACAAAGACGGTAGAACAGAGCAAGAGAAACTGATAATATGAACCAGTGAAAGCAGGAAAGATAAAGTAGAACTGGGAAGGTCGCAGAGATAATATAGAATAGTGATGGCGGAACAGATAATGGACAATGGTAAAAAGATAAGTTATAATGTAAAACAGAGAAGGATGGACATATGATACAGAACAATATGAAAGATGGTTGTCTCCACCTTACTAGTTGTAATACAAAACATTAATCATCACAGTAATGAACTTCAGGATGAGAGTAACGTTGGCTATCACCTTGCACAACTACATTGTCGGATGTTTCTGAGAATCCCACAACTATATGCAAGCAAAAGAAATAATAAAGATAATTCATTCCTCAGTGAATATCTACAAATAATGAAAATAAATCATTCCTCAGTGAATATCTAAAAACTAGAGATAATTCCTCTCAGCAGCTACGAAAAATAATGAATATCCAGACATATTACTGTTACAAAAAGAACCTAAGTATACAATGTAAGATTCCTATTCAATTACTGATTCAAATCGCAGACGTACGCGGTTACACAATCACATAAGTGGTGAAAATTCTTGAATACAAAAGAACGTAACACAAGTGCGGTACCATTATTGTGACCGGGAAAGGCATATCGTGTTCATTAGTTTAAGATGTGGCGTCTGGTTGCAGACAATCTAAGTTTTCACATTATTCACTTGGTCCTCTGCCTCGGCCGGGGCCAAGAGAAGGGCGCCGCCCATGCTAGGTTCTGCCACACGTGACATGGTTCGTCTTCCAGTCTTTTTTACACTACGGAATGTGACTCCCAGGTATTAATGGTATCAGTTTCAGCGAGTGTTTGGGTACGACTGCCTGGCATTTTTTTGTGCTCGCTTGTACGTAATGGGTCAGATACATGCGCGTGCGTGGTTACATGTGTGTCCCTGACCGTGTGGTTACTTTTTCATAAATGTTCATGTTACAGGGAGAGTTTTCGTCAGTGTTTTCCCGTTCACTGACCTTCTGTATGTGCCATGTCTTATCCTTGTGTATACACACATATATATATATACACATCCCAGTTTAGGCCAGATGCCAATTCACCGACAAACCCAAAAGGGAGGCTAAATACCTGGTCTGGCTGTCAGTCCCGCTGCCCAGGCCGGGTCTCAAGCTCAGCTGAACCAGAGAGATCGTTAGGATGGCAACTCTGACCACTGCATCACGAAGGGTGGCCATGATTTTGTAGGTCTATTTAAGGACATGTGCCTTTGATGCATTCCTTAAATATTTTGAAATATTTCATGATTATTCCTAAGGGAGGAAGTGAATCCCCAACAAGTTATACAACAGCAAATTTTGACAAAATTGATCGATAATTCATATATCTGTCTCGGACGTCCCTGAAGATGGAGATCTCAGACCAGGAACCAGAGAGATCCTCTCATTTTACATCATTCATCTTGTGTGGCATCTCGCTGTCAGCCTCTCTGTTTAATAGCTACATGATATTGATATTTATGAAGTATTCGCATCTAAAGATGTTTCTGATACCGAATTAAAGGGTGACGTGGTATCTATATTTTGTGCGGTTCCGTATATTTACAAATTTCTGTGTATCTTATATCCTAGAAATATTAGATGTGTAAACAATGATATACACTACGACAAGTTACAAATATTTACTCAGTATTAGATCTAAACATAGAATGTTCTAATAAACATGGCAAGAAAAGGTACACCAAAGTTCAGAAAAAAAAAACTTATTTTCAGGAAGCTTTGCTATGGAGGAGAGTCAGGGTCAGACGAGCCAAGCACAGCAAGTGGTCAGCTGGTAGCGTATTGCAGGCGGCACGTGAGGCCTGCAGTGTGACGGCCCTGCCTCTTCTTCCCCGTCCTGACCCAGCCCTTGCCCGACCCACACCACCTGCTGACGCGCCACATACACCCGCCTCAGCCCACACCACCAGCAGACCTGCCCACACTTCCCTTGCCTCAGCCCGACCCCGAACACCTGCTTACTTGCCCCTAGCCCAGCCCAACTACCGCCCACATACACACGCCACATTCATGGCAAGCATCGCATTCATCTAGCAAGTCCATCGGTGGGTATTCCGTCCTTACTACTGCTGGCACACCAAACAAAATTACCTACTCAGGAGTTGTAAGTATTGAATTTCTTTACGGATCACCTTAAAAGTTAATCTCCTGAATATGTAACGCCTTACATGGCTTAACCTTAACTTCCTAGACGAATATAGGCGAAACAAGGACAAAATGTATCCCGTTAACCATAAAAAGAAATCGGGTTCATAAATCCTGCGGTAAGTAGCAGGAAGCGGCTCTTACGAGTCACGTTACGAGAAATTTTTCATTTCAACATTTATATTAGTGAACTATTAAATCCACGATATACGTAATGCTGCAGCCTCTAAGACTTCTACAAACAAGCACAAGCAGCCCTCAAGCACTTCTTGAAGATAACAAACAAATCAGTCAGACTTTCAATTTACGAGGATAGCGTTAATAACGAACGGGAGCTCATATACTGAGTGTGGGCAGTATGTGTGGTGTTTACACCGTGGTCCATCCAAAAGTGCAGGGTGTATACAGTAACTAAGAATAACCTCTTGGTAGGCGGACGGGCGGGACCAGAGGCACAAAAGACGGCCCGACCCTCAGCTCCTCCCACACACACACACACACACACACACACACACACACACACATACAAACCTCGCCCCGTTCTCTCTCTCTTATCATGACCATTTTTGTTGCTGCCGAGAAATGTCGACCGAACAACACCATAAAGCCGCCGTGAGTCCAAAGCTTTGTGAGTGGCCACAGTGTGTGGCGACGGTGTGGGCGCCATGAGCAAGATGACTCGACGCTGGCGAACAGTGCCAGGTTCCTGGGTATACTGTAATTGGCTGATACTCTCATGCGCTGTTACCAAAATAATAAGTTGTCTTGACATATGATGGAAAAAAAGTCAAAGAAGAATAAGAACAGCTTAACAGCAACACCAAACGCTCTGTGGATTATAATCATCTATATGAAAGATATGATACAGAACAAAGGCAGCAAAAATCATAGTGAGCATACTCAAGACCCGAGTAACGAGGCCAGCTAGAAAAGGCAAAACGTCTTGTGAGTGGGCATGAGGTGGTGAGGCAGGGGAGCAGCCACACTGTCCAAACCCAGGAACAGTGACAGGCGTTCTTATAACACCTTGTTGACCCACCTGCCACAACACATATGTCTTCTAATTTTTTAACACGTCGTTGACATGTTACCTATAGTCCCTGTAACGGTCGCTGACCTCAGGAATTATTCCTACGCTCTATCAAATGGAACAAATATAAACCATTACTTAAATCACTAATTTTCTGTTAAATGAGAAACCGTTTTTACTTCCTGAGCATCGCAAAAGCAGACGTGAAGTGGGAATAATCAGGTGGCGGGATCATAAGTGATGCTAAACTACCACATCCACAGTTAATAAAGGTGCCAATAAGTCAGGTGTGCGACCTGTATCCTAGGATGGTGGTGGTGCGTGTCCCAGCCAGAGTTGACATTCTCCCCGCAACACGGCGCGCCTCCCCTCACGTACGCCGGCCTCGCCCCACGTCATAGGAAGCTCGGCCAATTTCTCGTTTCATCAGGATATACACCCGACAGATGGAGGTGACGTCAACCCACAACTGAGGTCATTTCCGATCCTCGGGCTGGGTTTAAAGTGCCGGAGGAACAATTAGTGTGCATCTTCACCACAAATATTAGGCACCACGGAAAAAGTCTGGGGATATTTTCGCCAGAATCAGATCTGGCGTCTGCAGACAAGTGGACAAATTAACGATCAAGTATGATATTGTAGTGTCATCCAAGTCAGATGCAGCCAAGCCTAAAATGGACGGGCGAGAGGGAGAAGTGCGCGCTATGCCAGTCACGCGCTGGACGATGCCAGTAGACGCTGAGGGAGACGCCAACAACTGAGAGAGAAAAAAATGTAACTGAAGCTTAACAACCAGCCTTAGCCTGGGTGGTCAGTCAAGCGACGTTCGTTTAGCAGGAATTGCTGGTGAATGGCGAAGGTTAGCTAAGGCAGTAACGGGTACTTCAGTGGCACTACCGCAAGTGATGAGTGAAAGTTAAGTCGCTGGAACACGACCAGAGCTGGAACTGGTAAAATGCGTCTTTCTCGGAAGGTACAGAATGCCAGAAAAGCACCATAATGATAGCGATGACGCCGAGTTCTATTTATGGGAATAACGCGAAGCCTTCTGGAACAAGTCCGTATAAAAAGAGGCAGATGGAAAAAAAAATCAAAGAATCCAATCCAGAGCCGTAGCTGAATGTGTGTAGCTTATCCAGAGTGGCGACACGTTCCCCTGCCGGACATCGAGAGCACATTGCCAGACGGCGTGTGAGGAGGGAGGGCACGGATGGCCCCGTAGGTTCAAATTCGTCCAAGGACCCCATTTCAGATCTCGTGTTTACATCATTCCGTTTAGCTTCAAAATCATCACATTCCTAATGATTTATCTAAGGATGATCCAGAATTGTCATCAAGTATATCGTCCTCCTGATCCTGTCCTCACGCATGCGGAAAACGAAGCATTGAGCAAGAATAACAAATACATGAGAGCAACGGTATTCTCCTAGCTGCAGGAGTCGCAAGGCGTCAGAAGTTATGGGTAAACATCACTCATTTGCATCTTCAAGGCGAAGAAATTAGTTGGCCCAATGACTTGCTGCAGCAGGAACATACTCGGTTATTTGTGAGGGTTCACTGGGACGGAATATCCACATTTTGGATATCTGAAGTTAAAGGATTATCCCCTTCAAGACAAAAAAAAAAAAATCCCTCTAAAAGACACAACAGCATCAATGCGTCAGTCCAATGACTGAAACACACAATGACTGAAACACACAATGACATAAAGCTCCCGCTCTTCATGACTTTGAAACACAAAATGGCATTCAATCCCCGCGATAATCACTTTAAAACACAAGATAAACAAAATACATCCAAATAAACAGTTTGACAAATCTGCTCACATACTGTACAAACAGTGGACTTCTAAAGCTATTTTTTCAATTTCACACATTTTTCTCATTTACAGACGAGAATCATCTATTTGCAAGTACAAATCTTGTTATTCACAGAAGATCTAAGTCTGAACCCACTTGCAAGTTTAATCATCTAAGCGTACGGTGAAAAACAGCTAGAACACGTTGTAATCTTTCATTAACGTTTACAGAATGGATTCTTAGTAATTCAAACATTTACCTACAAAAACGAGGAGGTCGAAGGTAGTATCCACTCGTGACAAAGTAAACATTTCCCACTTAATCATCCCCTCGACACCATCAATACAATCATCAAACACTCACCATCTCATTCAACATGTGTATCCAAAAACTTCTAAGTACACCATGCAATTCTGATTGTATTATCATAATTACGTGAAAAATTGTAATCATGCAGATTTACCAACACTCACAACAGAGTTCAAGCTTAGGAGGAGATGGATACAATATTGCGCAATTCATTTTCTAGCTTTCAACGTGCTGCATTAATAATTCACATCTAACGTCACCCATTCACAAGAAAAGCATTTCACATGCCTCTCTCTCTCTCTCTCTCTCTCTCTCTCTCTCTCTCTCTCTCTCTCTCTCTCTCTCTCTCTCTCACTCACACACACACACACACACACACACACAATTGGGAAGAAAGCGAACAATCCAGTATTTGCTCTGACACATTAAGAATTCCGTGGGTCAAATGCCCGCTTCTCTCCGTGAGTCGGCAGCGTTCGACACCGTTTGCACAGCACTTGTTGCAACCTTAATAACGGTGCAATGTTGCCCACTTTATATGTTGCCCGATCTTTATGTTTCACAACCTAATATATCATCCGATCTACAAGCTATTCAATCCACAGGCTTTCCAAACTGTGTGTTTTAAGTAGAAGACGACGTAACTAAATGCAACCAAACCTATATCACTCAATCTAATGTCAACTAATTTGTATGTTACACATGAGATATTTCGTCCAATATCAACATATTCCACAAGTTGTACGGTAAACAAAGTTCCTCTTAATCAATCTGAAGAATCAATCTGTATATCTTCCATCTCATAGGCAAACTATTTCAAATGAACTGAATGCGTAATATCCCGTTCAAAATGCCAGCTATTTCAAATGGTGCCCAGTTCAATAATGCTCTTTTACACTTGACCCAGTCTACATCTTAATAGAATGTACGCAACCATATAGAATACTGTATGTTCTGGATGTGGAACATTTCTCGTAAGTCGAATAAAACTACAACCTTAAGCGCTTCAGTGATCCAAAGATTTCTCGAGGACCGGGAGTTAACTGATGCTAGCCAGGCCAAACGGAGAGGATCACAGTACATCACCACCCCTGCTGATAGCCACATCTCCTCCAGTGTCCACCCCTACCTCACCCATGATCACAGGGATCTGCTGCTGGTAGATATGGCTAACTGACTGGCAATAAAGCAGGAGCTGGGGGTCATCCTGATAGGGTGTACAGGGAAGCAACCTGCATCGATCTAGGCCATGAAACTCCACAATTTGGCCCACCAATCCTACCACCTGGGCCACCACAAACTCTACCATCTGGGCCACGAACTCCATCGGGACACAAGAGCTCCATCTTGGACCCGGACTCATTCATTTCAGCGCCAAATTTCCATCGCCTGGAGTTCCACCCACACAGTCCAGACGAGCAGGAGGGCTCCAGCAACACGATGAATCACCATCCTCCCCTGATATCACAAGCACAACTCCCTCACTTTCTCATAGTGACTAAACTTCGACACAACGACAAACCATAAAATCTTTGTGTGTCATAGCCTAATGACCAAACTGTACTGTACGGAGCAGGAGTTGTACTCTCATAGAGCCCCAATTTCGAAGTCTCTCTACTGTTCAAGACTTTACTGACTTCTGTATGACAAAATAAGTAAGTTTTTGTTGAGGTTTTGCACTGATGTGTGTCTGCACATACTAGTCATACTGGCACATCTGCACACAAAATAACTGCAGTCATCCTGTATGTGTTAAGGAGTTAAGCAAGCCTCGTGAGCAAATCTGCAACCAATACTTTGAAATGAAAAAAAAAATTATCAATACGTTTATTGGAGGTAATCGTGTGAATGAATATCATTGTCGAAAAGAAGAGATAAATATACAGATTCATAAATCTATAGTCTCTCTCTCTCTCTCTCTCTCTCTCTCTCTCTCTCTCTCTCTCTCTCTCTCTCTCTCTCTCTCTCTTGTTAAGGGGTACACATACAAAAAAAAATCAGTATTCATCTGTACAATAATCATCAGGCACTGCACGACTATTAGCATTTAATTACGTAGTAAGCAACAATTAATTATGTTAATAGAACTTGCGTAATACAATCATCAACATTAGAGTAAAGTAAGGCGTCTGGAGCGACGGTATAGTTACATTAAGAGGGTCTTACGGCCGGCGCCCCACACGTGTAAGAACACCCAAATTAAGTTAATAGGTAGAGCCTCTTGTGTGTGTGTGTGTGTGTGTGTGTGTGTGTGTGTCGAGCTGCAGCCTTCCAGGCCAGGGCGGTGAGGGAGGCACGAGTGCCGGGTGAAGGAGAGCACCCTGGACCAATGCCAGGCACACAACGCTGAAGGGGGCCCCAGAGACACTGGCCCCCGGGAGCAAAAGGTGACGACATGTGCTGCGGAAAACTGAAGAAAAGAAGAGCCAGAAAAATAGAAAAAATAATCAAACGAAGTTTGTGGCAGAGTTTGAGATCTAGGAACCAGCCGAGGTGAATTATCTTAGATGGGAATAAAATTGTGAGTAGTGAAGGAATCAAGAGAGAGGGAGGGGGGGGGGGGGGGGGTGGCTGGAGGGGGGTGGGATGGGTGGGTGGGATTTATATGATAATGTGAGCCAGGTGAAGAGGGGGAAAATATTGTGAAGGAACAAATGTGGCACATAATGCACGTCAGAACATCACCTTCATCATGTACACCAACACAGAACCCTTCAGGGGGACTCTTATAATGACTTTGTTATTGAGCGGTCGTTGTTTACTGCCAAGCATTATCATTATCCAGCAAATGACTCACCCTTTATAGCCGGCATCATTTTCATCGGCGGTTGCATTACTCTGAGATATCACCAAGTAGTCTGGAAAACAATCCACTGAGATATGGCAAGAGGATTGAAGAGCATCTTTTTCCGGCGCTTTCACCCGTAAATACATTACAACCATCGCATTGTTTCCTCCTCCTCCTCCTCCTCCCCGACCCCCCCTTGAAGGTTTTACCGGAGAAAAGCCACGCAATCTGCCCTTAAGGAAAGCTATGTTTATCCCACTTGAATGTGTAACGCTCAGGAAATGTGTGTGGCCTGCAAATGTGTTGTCCCATTGTGACTGCCTCACAGTTTTATATCAGCATCAGACCATGCAATCTCGCATTCCACGGGGACCCGTTTATCTCCCACCGACCTATAATCCTCACCAGCTGTCTCACTTCTCCCACTCATTCCACAAACCAGATTTCTTGATATCATTCTCTTGCCTTAAATCAGAAAATAACTGTTATTAAAAACAATACACACAAAATCTACAAAAAAAAAAAATAACTATAAAACCACACCATAAAATCAAGAATATATCGAGGCCATCAGAACATCCACGTGGATTCCAGACTGTAGCCTTAGACGACAGAATGATTCAAATATAATTACATGGAGCAACATAAGCCAGGAAATAAAGTAGGACGCGATGCCACGCGCCAAGCTAAGTCGTCCCGTAGTCACATACGTTGGCAACGGTCGAATTCCCCAGCCTGGCCTGGCTTGCCCTGGCCCGGCCCAGCCCGGCCCGTGGCCGTGAGCCGCCCATGAACGACGTTGTCTTCCCAAAAACAGAACTGTAGATAGCCGGTTTTTATCACTTGGAACTTTATCAACCTCCCCACAAGACTTAATGGTCTTGCTGATCAAAAATCGTCAAAAACTATAAGAAATATAAGAAAAAAAATAAGGACCTTCAGAATCTCTTTCTCTTTCTTTCATTTTCTAGAGGTTCACTTCTATTGTCTGTTATGATAATATCCGTTACAGTATTTTATCCTGAACTTCTCTGGAAAAGTATTTTCAAAGTCTTGTCTACATTATCATAAATCTTCCAAATATATGTATATGTATGTTTGAATGATATCTGTGTGTATGCATGCTTATAAATGTGTACTGTATGTGCATGCACATTTATCTATAAGTGAGGTGTTTGTGTAAGTGATGAATAAGTGCATGCATATAGGTGACGTATATTAGCACTTGTCATGTACGTATGAATGATGTGTATCTGTACGTACGTATCCGTATGTGTAAACGGATGATCGTCGTCCCTAAACTGTGAGGGTGGGAGACACACTTGCAGGATCAGCATTAGGCAACAACGGGTGTGACGAGAGCATGTCCCCCCCCCCTCCCTGCAGTAATGGCATGGCGTAGGTCATGTGATGCCAGAGGTTACGGCCTGTCACGCGCTAATTTCAAGACTCACGATTAAGCTAATCATTCTTCAAGCAAGAGGTTGCGATCCTTGCTAAGCATGTTTGCACCTTGTGAAAGTGAAGAAACAGCTTTATGTATACTGACGTAAATAAGCAAGAGTCAGATATCCATAGTATTTAAGGGATCCAGTTTAGATCGTGTGTAATCATGAAAGAAACAGACAAGGGAAAAGCGTAGCAGCAGCTGCTATGCTGAGCCAGCAGCAACAGGGCGGTTGCTGTTGCTTAACCAACTGGCCACGCGACACCGAGCTGAGGATGGTGGAATTATCTACCCTACAGAAGCTGTCTGACCACCACCACCATGATGGACCATTCTTGAACGTAAAGCAAAACTTGACACCCACACGTACAAAAGTGAAGCAACTCACAAATATCAGAAGGAAAAACAATAATGCATGAGAGTTTGCTACATTGTTACTAATGTAATTATCCTGACTTCTGGACAGCGTGGAAAATTCAGAAGAAAAAAAAAAATGGAATCAGGTAATGAGGTGATTTTTTTTTTGTTGTTACATTACTGGAGACGGTTCGGATACCGTCTGAAAAACTACTGCTATTACCATTTGGAAATAAATGTATATTTGTAGCTCTTCTGATACGTTACAGTTGATAAGAAAAGTCTATATACTTCATAACAGACTAATAATTAGGTCAAACTATTGTGACCAATATGCGTTTAATAAAATAAAAGGAAAATGAATGATTTATATTTCTGGGAAGTAACAGGATTTTGGTCCTCGACTGCCGGGTCTCGCTTGCATGAAGGGATATAGAAGTAGGCAATTAAAATTTCATCAGAATATTGGAGGACGACTAGAATTTCATACACACCGGTCTCCGTTTTCAATTTAAAGATTTTCCTTTTATAACTACATATTTTGCATTTCCAATGTCTAACCCAACTGTTTGACATCATACAAGTTGGAACGTGCATATGGTATGTATGCATGTATGAATGTGTGCATGCATGCATATGAATATACTTAGGTGTTTGTGCATGTGTATACATGGTATTTAAGTCCAGTGTTTTCGCCCAGTAGGAAACGCCTTAATTATGATCGAGGTAAACTTCAGCAACAGTTTACGAAAGTTTCTCTTCGTCACTCAACACACACACATACACACACACACACACACACACACACACACACGCGCGCGAGCGATCATCCGCCATTCTCTGTATATACTCTGGGTGAACCCCTGTACGTATGTTCTCATATAAACAGCGTTTCCTTGTCAGAGTCACCTCTGTTACCCAACACATCTGATCAAGGAAGGTCTCAAGGCATCCTCTTTATGGGGTTTTCTCCTTTATCAATTAACGTCATTACTGTCCTGTGCAGCCGTTCACTCCCCCTCCTTCCTCTAATCCCGCCTCCCTTGCCCTCTCTCACTGTATTCACTATTCCCTTCCAGTCCATCCTGAACCTTCCAGTACACAGCTTCATATCATGCCTCATTCCTCTGCCCACCTCTCTTCTTTCTCCCTTCGAACTACCTTCTTTTACTTCACTCACTTCCATACATTCCATTAAATCATTCTCCAACACTTTAGGCTCTCCTCTTTCTCCCTCTTTTTAGTCTTCCTTTTCTTCATCGTACCATATCCTTATCTTTTACCATCATTTGTTTACAGTCAGTCCTTTTGCTCTTCGTCCATCATTACCAGAGCAGTGTGAGTCATGCTGGTTCTCTGGCTGGCATATACCAATACGCTGATGGTGTGTGTGTGTGTGTGTGTGTGTGTGTGTGTGTGTGTGTGTGTGTGTGTTCAGTTCTTGTGGCCTATGTGGTTCAAAGCCCTGGAGGTGTAGTTGGTGGTTCTAGTGATATCAATGTGGGTCTTAGCGGCATGAGGTTTGCTTATATGGTTTTAAGCCTTGAGAGTAAGGCTGTGTGGTCTACTGATGCAGTGACAAGGTCCTGGTAATGTATCTTAGGGACATGGCGTGAGTGTAGCCTCTGCATGTGTGTTGGAAGGCTCTGATGTTGCAGTTGTAGGCCCTGCTGGTATGACTGTGGGTGCGGGAAGGGTGGTTGTAGATGTTTGTGGTGTGGTCTGAATGATGATTGGCAGTGTGGCCGAAAATACATGGTGTGGTTCTTGGTTCTGTTTCTGTGAAATTGCGGTAGTCGTGGTGCTGTGGTTACGAGCCCTGGTGGAGTGACTGTGGACAACAGTGATTTGGTTGTGGGAATGGCACTGCTGTTGTGGCTTTGGAGGTACGGTTGCGGGTACTAGTGGTATGAGCGTTTATCTAGGCGTACTTGTGACTGTGGTGGTGCAACATTTTAGCGGCAGAGGCCTGAATCTCCTCCACAAAACCTCTCCCCGGCAACTTCACGATCAATCCGGGGTCTCATCCTCCTCGACAGACTCTCACAACTTGTTCTTACTTTGCAAAGTTTCTGTGCTAAAAAACAACTCGATCTGTTTACGAGACATATATTTAAGTTATCATTGGAGATTCTTGCAGTTCTCCCGAATAACGGGGGTAATTTTCCATTTGGGAATGATTACTTACGTCTCACAAAATCGTTCGAGCGTCATTGCTTGAGCAAGAAATACATCTCAAACAGCGGTGGTCCCTGCATCCTCGCTGCACATGTCATTTGAAAAAAAATAATAATAATAATTTGCAAGATATATGGCGGTAAATATGCATACATGGAAAACTAAGAATCACAGGAATCCACACCACTAGTAACGGATGCCATCATCAGCATTAGATTTGTCTAACACCATTACAGCAGCCTCGGTACAATAACAACTACAATACAACACCAATCCTACAGCTTTAAAGCACTAACATTACAGCACCAGTCCTACAATACCAGTTTTATAACACAAGCATCAACGCAGTAAGACCACTGGAGACTGGGTCGTCAGAAGACGAAAGCAAATCGTATAAACAAAACAGAGTTCCAAATCACCTGTACCACAGCAAACACAACCAAGAAAGTATAAAAAGCCATATCACAACCATTATACCCATCTTAAGAACAACCAGTCCTTTCTCCTCAGACAGATAACACCAGTAACACCCTGCTGAGCCAAAAATATCATCACCATAACACCATCATTTATATTCCTACAATACCATCAAAACACATCGGCGCATCACTACCAACACAGCAAAGCTACAATGACCATCACAAAGGCAACACATCCAACACCACACTACTGCTACACCACAAAACCAATAGCAATATCTCAATACCAGAACCTCAATATAAGCATTAACTCCACAACTCCATCACAAGACCAGCAGCAGATCAACAGCACTTCTTTACTAACACAACAATTACCGCAAATTACAAGCAATAAACCATATCACATTTTTTACACATGATGGCACCAATCACGGACAAAGACAGAGCAACATGAAATTAAGAAACTCGTTAGAAAAGACACAATGAAGTACTTTTAAAGTATAAGAATAAAGACAAAATGAAGTACTTTTAAAGTATAAGAATAAAGACACAATGAAGTACTTTTAAAGTATAAGAATAAAGACAAAATGAAGTACTTTTAAAGTATAAGAATAAAGACACAATGAAGTACTTTTAAAGTATAAGAGTAAAGAATTAATGAACTAAAGAAAGTAATAAGACTCTAAATCTTGACAGTTGTATGAGAGTTGGGAAAGCTCAAAGAAATGGGGTCCCACGAGTGCAGAAGTCTCTCCCAGTCCCTAAGAAATAGGTAAGTAAGATCTACACAGAATCAATACCATAACACCAACTACACAAGACCATAACACTAGTCTCATAGCACCGTTTCTATAACACAAACATAACATCAGTCCCACAACACCTGTCCTACAACAGGCGATCCCAGAACATCATTAATAAACCCTTGACCTAGGAAGGCTGATAAGGTCAGTTTAGTACACATTAGCCATTCTACACAGTCAGTAACAACACACTGAGATAACACAGGTCTCATTTTGTCATCAGCCACTCGGATAGTAGGTTATTATGGATGCTGTACTCCAATCTCAATAACTCTCCCTCCGCTTCACTTCAATATTCCCTACTTCTTCCCCGATCCCCTTGACTTACACTGACAACCTCTGCACGCGACCAAAACTATATCACAGACTGAGATTCACTTTATCTGATTTCGTGCAGTTTTGCTGAATATAATTCATCTTTGGTTACCAGACGCAACGCCAGGATTTGGAGGACTTCCGGTGCGCACCTGATGTACAAAAATATCCCACAAGTCAATCAAAATTCTCATGAAGGGAAAGGGTGCCAAGAGCATTTGCATTTTACGACTGGCCACGGAAAGCTGACTTCCCGTGGGAAATTTACAATTTGCAGCCACGCTTCCTATCTCAGCTGGCAACACCACATCGCCGCCTCGACTTTAACACTAAACTATCACGCCCATTAACTCCCTTCCACCACCCATACGCCCACTCCATCACGGAAATTTCTCCACAACTCTAGGCTGAAGCTCAGCACTTCCTGCACCATCTTGGTGTTTACATTCATCCGTTTCTATAAATCATCACGCGCCCTTTTCCTCCCACATCTTGTCCAACCACTCCCCGTGACCTATTCCCTCTCTCCTACATATACCTTTCATAACTTCGTTCCACGCAACACCCATAACACCTTACATCACAACTGTTCCAGAGCTTCCCTCCGTCCACGATCTTAACTCATCCTTGCTTCCTCTGCCCCCTCACGCCTACCGTTACATTCATAATATTCTAATTAGCGTCTCATATTTGCAGCTGTGACCACACACTCCAATGCACTCTCCCTAATACTCTCCTGTGCCCATACCTTACTCTCACACCCTCGAAGCATCTCCCTCACCCATATATTCCTATGGTCATTCCCTCGTTCCATTTCCTCTCAGCCCTCACTCTTCACACTAACGGTGACAGCCAGAGGATCTGCATCATCTCCGCAGAATTACTGGGGGACAGCGGCGGCAGCGGAGTCAGCAACACACGCAGGCGTGTTTAATTATTCATAAAGGATACGGGAAAAAGTCAAAGTGTGCATGAGAATTCCCAGTAATCCAAAAATATCTATCTCGTGAATAAATTGAATAACTCCCAACGGAGCTGGCGTGAACATAGGGCGGCAGGGGTTTATGGTGCCCTTCGAGGCTGGCCAGCTCTCAAGCCCTAACTCAAACCCCACGGCCCACACTCGCATATCTTCCACACCCCATTATCGAATTCCATGAAATTCATACAATAATCCACTACCATCTCTCTCATCCTTTGGGAGGACTAAACTGACCAGATTGATGATGCCTAGTGTGTGTGTGTGTGTGTGTGTGTGTGTGTGTGTGTGTGTGTGTGTGTGTGTGTGTGTGTGTGTGTGTGTGATGGTCAGTCGAGATCGTTCCTCAATGTGTATCTCACGGTAGCCTGGAAGGTCTTCTAGACTTATCATACTCTTCTTCATGTCCCCACGATTACCTCCTTGGAACCAGGTACTACGGTGCGTGTTGTAGGTGTGAGGAGGGGTTGAATGGCAAGCGCGTGACTGGAGATGAGTGTGGTGTACTTCGGGGACGACCAGGTGACATGGCAGGTTTACAAGCCAGATCACAGGAACACGCCATCATGGAGCATGCGCTTCTGAAACTGGTGCACCTAGGTTGAGACTCAAAGATCTGTTGTTATCCTCCAGCTTTTCCTTGACATTCTCTTGATCACTGCACTCCTAAGAACTCTTCAACAAAACCGTCCCATATTCCTCAACTCCTAAAACCTTCCATTCGAACAACACTCAAAAAAAAAAAAAAAAAAATCCAACTGACGAAAACAAAATTCTTCAACTCTCTAAACCCGTCCCTCTAGTTATAACTCCCTAGAACCCTCCAAAAGCCAATCCATGATTCTTCAACTCTCAAAACCCGTCCCTCCAGTTAACACTGACAAAAACCATCCTCGAAAAGAATACTGAGCCAAACTTCTTCAACCCCTAAAACCCGTCCCTCAGAACAAGAGTTCAGAAAGATGTCCGTAGCTTCATCTCCGGCCACCCAGACCTCAACGCGATCACGGCTTTCCAATCTCAGACATTACCAGCATTTGCTATAATCCTTCATAAATTCATATAAGAGGCTTAAAGGTGATTTACGCTCGGTCCAGCTGACAACTAACGTCCGTTATGAAAAGTGGGAAAGACAAGGGAAAAATAAAGAATATATTATTACATACGACTTTGGTAATATTGAAACATTCTTAGGTTGGTAGATAAGGATAATTATTCTTTATATATAATGAATTATTATTACTTTAATCTCATCGCTTTCTATACTTTAAAGAAAACTTTCTGAAGCAGTTTTACCACAGAGTAATTCTTTCAAAGCCTTAACATAATAGTTTTCTGGATAGCTGTAAACTTTAATACACATGAACTCTTCAAGACAACAGAGTATCTCATCTGATTTCCGCATGGAAGTAGAGCCTCTCTCTCTCTCTCTCTCTCTCTCTCTCTCTCTCTCTCTCTCTCTCTCTCTCTCTCTCTCTTCTTCCTCTTCTTCTTATGGGACGTGAATTTCAACCCATGTACACAACCAGATTTTTTCAGAAAATAAACTTATTCGGTAGAACCACACATATCTAATCGATACAGTATATTAAAAGAAAAAACAATATGTTCAGAAAGTATAAAACTGTTAGACCGTCACCAACAATATTTCTCTTAGACGATGGATGAGCCTGAAGACACTAAATTACCAAAAGGGTTATCCAATAATTGATCTTTTCATCTTAACCGTAAAAATGAGTCTGCCACAGTCCTCACTAGACAATGGAAGCCATCTGTCATTTTGCCTCACAGTTAATTCTCTTTCTATACATTCTTGTCTTTTCTACATAATTCACTTTACCATATGAGTTCCTACTGTGCGAAAATAAACAAGTTACGAAGGTATCCCCATCAATATAAATGTGAGACCACTTAACGAATGAATAAATGTAACAAATAAAATGAAACGTGTCAGCGTGTGTGTGTGTGTGTGTGCGAGTGTGTGTAAGCCGAGTTGGCAATGTACACTGTTATCAGGCAAATAAAGATTCCTATAGTATAGTCAAACATCCTGAACTAACAACCATGATCATAAGTACTAAAATGTACCCATGAATATCATTAATCTACTGATACGAAGAACAGCCAACAAATTAACAATGTTTAAGGCAGTTTCTAAACTCAAACCATCCAAGAATAATTAACATTTCCGGTTGTTTTATAGTGCTGGGAAGACATCGCGAGAATCTGAGGCTTACACCCTATAGAAACCAGTGTACACCAGTATACAGTAGAATGATATATGTAAATAAAACGCTAACCAAATTTACATAACAACACCACAAGTTTCGGTGGTGCAAGAACTCCCTTTGATTCCACTTCCTCAGTGGTCTTACCCACTTAACAAACACGTTAACTTGAGAAAATCTGTTTTCTACAAAACAACTATAATCTACAGTTGATGACTAATGTACCATTAACGTGTACGTTAATTATGTTTGTCAAACAAATGGAGTCATTTTGATGCTCGCCGTGAGATCAACAAAAAAAATGGAAGGGTTTTGCACGCTTGATTTACATAGTCTAATTAGAGGGACGAGGGACCAGTTCCGGTCGTAAATTTACAACCATAAATCACGGCTACGATTGGTGACACCAGTACTACCTCGAAGCCACAGACAATGACTGCCTGCCGCAGACGTGGAGTCCCTGCCAAAGACAAGTGAACAGTTCCTTCAGACACAGTAGCTACCATGGACAATGAATGGTTTCACAGACACATAGCGGTCGATGTCAAAGACTTTAAGTGGGTTCCCAGACTCAATCGATACAACAGACAATTAATGCCCTCGCAGACACACAGTGGATACCGCTGATGTTGAAACTTCCTCACAGACAAACACCTGGAAGATGCCTGATAACTGCTACTAGATAAACTCACGCACTGAGCCACTGCTACGTAACAGTTGGTGATTGTCGATCAGTGTAAACCCAGAGTGTCAAACACCAAGTCACTGTTATACATACCATCTGACACAGTTGCAACTGCATATACTCGACTGATGAAGATACAACACTCAACAGTCAGTCACTTGAGTCACTGCCAGGCAGAAGTTTACTGCCAGACACTTTAACTGCCACACTAAAACAAGCGACAGCTAGATACTTGATAAACAACGCTAGACTATCGAACAACGTCAAGGAGTAATTCTTAAACACATCTCACTACTATACACAACACCCAAATGCCACATCTCACAGCCTACACACTGCACTAACATTGGATCACTTAGTTTACGAATGACTCCAGGACTGAGTCAGTGCTAACACAAACATTTGTTAGACACAACACTTGACGTGAACATGTCAACGCAACAAACAAGACACTGCCAGACGTATATTTGTCCATGAAAAACTAGGTCACTATAAACACCTGTCAGACAGTCATTCACTGTTACAGTCACTAGCAGAAACAAGAATGATGAATCGAGAACTTCGCCCACAGACCCTGCATCACTGTCAAAGGTACAAATCTAACTGTGATCTATGAGGCCACAGTCAGAGACAAGAAATCCAGCTGACTGCTGGACACTGACGAGTCACTCTCCCAGATACATCGAATCAGTGTAACAAAAATTGCATTTCACAGCTCAAATTTCAACCACTGCCAAATGCACTGAACCACCACCACCACCACACCCACACAATTCTTGGCCATCATAATAAGAGCTACTGCCACAGAAAGTAAAACCCTGACTCCTAAAGACCAGATTTAGTACAGGGGCTGGGAGCGAGGACCTCCACATACATCACATTAAATGATAATGGCGATGGAAACAAACTGCAGCACATTATACAAGCTGTAACGGATAACATCCTCGTATTTTCATTATTGCCTTTGGAACGTAATCATTAACTTCTGACCTACACTGTTAAAAAAGGATATATATATATATATATATATATATATATATATATATATATATATATATATATATATATATATATAAAATCACATTATATTATAATACATATAAAACACATGATATGAGGTAACAAACTACAGCACTTAAACAGTTCTACAAAATCACAAAGTACTTGTATTCTCTCTATAGTCAGCAGGACATGATCCTACATTTCTGGTCTTTGCTACCAGCCAAAAAAAAATAAGAAAAAAATATGTACGATTCGTTCAAGCAAAACTAAAAACAATATGAACATCATGAAAATCATAACCCTTAAAAGTATAAAGCAAGGATGAGGAGATGGTAATAAACTGCAGTAAGTTATACAGCCTACAAAAGATGACACATACTCGTATTCTCCAGAGCCTGAAAGACATAACCATACATTTCTGCTCGGTGCTCGGCTGTACCAAAATAAAAGCAAAAATTATAAAAACATGAAAACGCGTCATGTTTGGTAGAGCAAAACAAAAAAACTGTAGCGCATTATGCAAACATTACAAAAGATAACAAATTCCTACATTTCTAGTTTACTGGGTTAAAAAAAATCAGAATGTAAAAACATATGAAAATATTCGATAGAAATGACGATTTGGTACATCTGTGTGTGTGTGTGTGTGTGTGTGTGTGTGTGTGTGTGTGTGTGTGTTTATTTTTGTTGTCTGTTTGTATGAGTGTGTGTGTGTGTGTGTGTGTCTGTGTGCGTGTGTGTGTGTGTGTGTGTGTGTAAGGGTACCTGGGTATGGAACGTGGGAGCTTGGTGCCGAAGGCAAGTTGCTGGTGGTAGAATGCTGGGGATTTCTTTGTGGCGGTGTCAGTGTGGTGTATGTGTGTGTGTGTGTGTGTGTGAGTGTGTGTGTGTGTGTGTAGTGCCACAGTGTTGGCTACAGTGTCAAGTTCAGTTGATGACCAGTGTCAGAGGAGGCTGAATCTAGTGCCAGTGTGTTGTTGGTTGTGTCATGACGGCATCACAGGCATCGGCAGTGTTATTGAGAGTAATGATGGTTATAGCGGTCACTCTTGCTATAGATGGTTTCTGAGAGATGGAAGACATGCCTGGGTAGTGGTGGCAGTGGTAAAGTGTTGGAAACGGCATCAGTGTTGGTAGTGGTGATGTCATGGTCTTATATGAAGTGCCAATTTTGATAAAGGTGTCAGTTGACCGTATTATGATGTTGGATGTAGTGGCAGCCTCGGTAATGATGTTAGAAGGCGGTGGTGTCAGGATATCACTACAGTGTGGTGGCAATGGTGTCTGGTTGTCACTACCGTGTGGTGGTAATGCAACGATGGAGCGTCTAGACGGCTCTGACGTCATGATATGGTGGCTAAATGTGAGGTTACGGTGTGCATAATGCTGGTATTGGACGACTGTGGTGTTGGTAATGTTGGGAGGGGAGGGGTTGGTTGTTGAGTAGGGGCATAAGATGTTGGTAACGTTGGTAGTGAGTAATGAGTGCGTTGGTCAAGGCTGCTCAGTAATGATGTATGATGCTCATGATCTTGACTATGGGTGTTAAGCGTGACGCTGTATGATGCCCGCAGCAAAAGGCAGTATGATGCAGAGAAAGCTGGCAGTGAATGATGAGTGTGGTGATGCGATGTGATGCAGATTAGCTATATCATGTTAGTAAAACTGGCTATGGATACTGAATGAAAGGCTGAGTCTGGTAATGTTGGCAGTAAAGCCTGAGTTGTGAATGTGTGGTGGTACTGCTGGGTTAGAAGTGACGGTAAGACGTTGGCACTGTTGGCAGCAGACGTTAAGTAATGATACGTGACCCTATTTTGCTGTCGGCAACGGTAGCAGCAGTGTGTGCCGTTAAGACTGTGATGTTAGTAGTTTGGCTATGAATGCTGAGCAGGAGAGTTCGGTGGTGCTGGAAGTGAGGGAAGTGCAAATGTGTGTGGGGCTCATGTAGTTGGTAATTTTGCTATACATGTTAAGCATGAGGTTGCATGATGTTGTTGATGTTAGCAATGCATGTTGACTGCATGGTTTCATGATGCAACAATATCAGCATTCGATTCTGAGTGGAATGGCGAGATGTTGGCAGTCGGATGTACAGTCCTGGGGTGTACGTTGCTGTGACTGAAAAACGCTGATTATATGTGCAGTCATACTAGTGTAGGGAGTGACTAAGTTGGAGGATGGTATTGTTGGAAGAGGAAACCGAATGTGAGACTGTGATGTTGGCAGTGATGTTGTAAGACTGAGTTTAACCTGAAATAATAAACCAGGGTATGCTGATCATTATTGGATAATGCTGCCAATGTTAAAATGAGCTAGTGTGGGTACGAATAAGATACTGCTAGTGTTGGAAATATGTGTGATGTTCCATGGCCAACAATGCTGGAAGAGCACTAAGAGTGAGGGGAATATCAGCGGTAATTCTGAAAATGTGGGTACGAAAAGTCGGTAAGTTTGGAAGTGCTGATATATCTTCACTGCAGCTATGTCATACGTGCAATACTGGCGATAGATGCTGTATTTGAAGGAATGAAATATTCATGTTGGTGAGCGTGCACGTGAGGGAATGTTATGATTATGAATTAGAATGTGGGCGTCGCTGATTAATGATCGTGATGTTAGTAAAAATGGGCGTGTCTGTGATGTGTCATGCTGGTACTGCTCACACTATATGTTTGTCGAGGATGCAAGGCATGGCAGCTTATGCATATGAGACTGCGTGATACTGGGGGAAAGTCTGCCTTCAATACTGCCTCGAGTCCGTTATGCTAGTAAAAGTGCAAATGAAAGCGAAGTGTGGTTAGGTTACGTGTCTAGTTACTTCCAGTCACGAGAGATGTCGAACAGAGCAACTAAGAGTCTGTCAAGGATGTTACCGGCAGGGGTCGATATACAGTGAGGCTGCTATGTGTCCTGGTCGTAGGCCGCAGTGCTTGTCAGACCGTCAAGTTAACATTGGGTCGAGTCGGCTAGAGGTCTCCCAGAGTCCGCTATCGACACAGTCAAACGTCGAGATAATCTACACACAGACGGGCAGGTATCGGCAAGAGCGTCTCAGCCTGAGACACTCGTGGAGCAGAAGAACCTGGAGGAAGACTGTGCGAGGCAGGAACCTCTGTGTAGAAATGACGTGTGTGTCCCGAAGCGAAGCGATTGTGTTTCCTGTCCCAATATTTTGTTTTTCCACTGAGCTGTCTTCTACACCACGAGCTCAGGGGACATTAATGAAATTACCCCCGACGTGCCTCAGGGTTACGCTACTTAGTACGATACCTGCAGACTTGACTGACTACATACATTTTTTTCTGGAACAATTCCCCCTCCTCTACAAGGTCTGCTGTTCACGACCGGCTAATTTTCACATTCTGTGTCCACATTAAGTTTTCAGTGTCCAATTTCCAACTGGAACTGCCACAGTACTGTACTATCAGAAGGTTCATAGTTTCCAGAAACATCGCAGCGCACTGTCCATACTGCAGGATGGCTGAACGAGACATATACAACCTGCGATCACAATGTTATCCTCTTAGAGCACATCCTCCACGTACAGAACACAAAGTTTTCCCCAGGCTACGCTGGCTGGGGTGGTGTCACTCGTGCGACGTGTGTTGGCGGCATCTAGGACACGTTTGGCACCAGCAAGAGGGCCTCCAGCGGCAGGGGTCATCGATGCCATGTCAGGCAGGTCAACACCAGGTCATCACTACACTACTACTTGCCACCCCTTCGAGCATGAGTAGGGGGGTGGGGGGTGGCGGGGGTTCCTGCTACACATTACGCTCTCATTACAACCTTCACAGTGGTTCTGCCCGCAGGAGGGGTGACCAACACTCGTTACCACAGGGAGGAGATGATGAAGGCCCAGGGGGGGCCCCGAGGGGGGACCTGGGAGGGCTGACGGCTCCGGAGCCGCCCCAGGAGCACGTCACGAGACCCAGGTCTGTGGCCTGGAGTCGGGAGCGCGGCGATGCTGGCGAGCGGGGCGCACGGCAGCTGCTCGGCTACTGGCCGCCCAGACCACCACACACATCCCCGTCCCGCCCCCGCCCCCACCCGTCACCCGTCTCGACCCGACCCAACTCAACCCCCGCTCTCCTAACCCCTTACTCTCATAGGTCAACCATGCCTCCCACAGGTCAACCGTGCCTCCCAACTGTTATCCGTGCCTCGCAAAGATCGTCCGTTCCTTCTACAAGTCAGCCGTTCCTCACATCGGTCATCCGTCCCTCCCACAGGTTATCCGTGCCTTTCACAGGTCATCTGTGACACCCAATCATCAACAAGCCGTTGGCAATCAGCCTTGTCTCCCACAGGTCATCCGTGTCTTTCACATATCATCTGTGCATTCCACAGGTCAACCGGTCAACCATGACACTCTAAAAAGGTCATAAAAGTCATTCCCTGTCAACAACCATCACCTACAGGTCACGAGGTAATTACATACATGTCAGTTACTACCTACAGGCCGGCCATCCATTACCAACAAGTCAGAACTGTAATCCATTAGTCAGCTTGGTAAGACCCATTTGACAGTCACTCATACAACATGAGGTCAGACTGCAAATTCTGTCAAATGAACTAAACCTGGTGGACAACAGGAATAAAAATTTCCCACAAATTTGGTTAATTCAGAACAGTGTACAGCGCAGCAGGACCGTGTGCCAGTATATCAACATCAATAACGCAGGAGTGGCCATAAGGTTCATACCTGAAGGCTCAGATGTAATAATTCCAGTTTTACTAGACTGGAAAACAAAACAGTCAAACTCCTTGGCACGCTGAATGAGATTCGAATTACCTTAACTAGGATAAAGTTTGGGCCATAGTAAGCCATGTGTGTGTGTGTGTGTGTGTGTGTATGTGTGTCGTTAAAGGTGAGCACCCACTAGGTATGAGAGAACACTCTTCTCTTCTTATCAGGTATAATGTTTACCCAAATATGTTGGAGAAACATTTTGTAAGGACGTAGACTCTGGTCACTTGTAAGTCACTGCCATCAAGTGTTTTGCTGTCACAGAGCAGAGGTCCACAACCAAGAGCCTGAGGGCGTCGAAAAGACAGCAAGGGCCTTGCGAGATGACCCGGTATTGACTAGATCTCCCAGTAATACTGGTGAATAATAGATCAGTTTAATGTGCATAGTGAGAAAAAGCATTTGTTTTGGTGTGAGAATTCCTCTTCCGCTTAAGCAGAGTGGGCATGGGCTGATGTGTGTGTGACTTGACTTAGGCTAAAAGTACTTGACCCATCTCATAATACTGGGAACGTAACACGTAGTAAATCACAAGTACACAGAGAGTAGGAACAAGGGAGGTGTCGTAAAGATGTGCGTGCTGGTTAGTCCGGACACCTCTCGTACTCTTCCCAACCAACACGTACTGAGCTGACTGAGTCCTGCTGGGCAGAGCTACCAGGGGGCGCCCAGGGCGTCCGATATGCCTGAGGTTTCTGCTCGGGTTCTTCCCTTGAACCCTAAGCAATCAAACTCAGGAACTCGATTAACTGTGAATATCTCTACGGCAGACTCCAGACTTCCCAGTATTTAAAAACAAACTTGGCTTTGATAATCTTCGCGTGATAAACCAGCGCGGCATCGAGTTGAGAGGACGCTTTCGACTTTGTGAAGTTTATGTTAACATACATTAACTCAGAGGCTCGCTCACACATAAAACTTACGAGGCTAACGCTGACTGGAGACACATTAAAATACATTTACCGAGCTACGAACTGTGGCAGTCATCATGAAACGAGACGAGATATTGCCCCGGAGGTGCAGTTCTTGGTGCCACTACAGGCTCCTGAAGGATGACTATACACACACACACACACACACACACACACACACACACAAACCTCCCGGAGTATTTGATTTTTTCCCATGTACCAAAGGTTCTACAGCTGCTTTAGTTCAAGTAACGTCTTTCATCTGTGTAGTCCTCACTAACTGCTCGCTACATGGTGAAGAGGTTCTTTAGAACTGTACACTTACTCAAAGGGCCCCATATCCATCAAATACGACAAGTGATGCAATTAGACACCTACAATAAACACACATATATCATCACACATAAAGGTAAAATTACACGAGCACACAAACACACACACACACACACACACACACACACACACACACACACACATACAAAAAGACACACATAGGTACAAAACAAAACACAAACACAGATTACCCCCCATCACCACCTCAATAGTAATTCTTGCAACACTTAACACAGCGAGCAGGAGCTGATACATAAGCAAGAATACAAGACAGTATTAAACATATAAGCACAACACAACAGTCGTGCAAGGTTACGGGGTCACTACAGCTACACAAAATATATAAAGTAAAAGTATTTAATGTAATTCCGCACACCGACACAATGCAGAAATTCACGAGTCAACAAGTCCCACAATTTAACCTCACGAAAGCAGTGCCACAAATAATGATACTGGCAGGTCGACGTAGCAGCACAACACTGCGGTAGCACCAGAGTAGACGGACGAAACAACATCACAATAAGTCAGCTACAACACACAACAGTATCACAGCTCTGCAACAATACAACATCACGATACAGTAATATCAAACTCACAAAACCCCAGACCCAGTAACACAGACACGTCTAATAAAACTGCAACACAAAGGAAATACTTTTTAGAAAAGCAAAGTAGTAGTTGCAGTAATAATAGTAAAAGTAAATATTACACAGCAGAAAAAAAAGAACACAACTGATCCTGAAGTCAACATCTGCAACATCTCAATACAAAATAAGCGCACAAGTAAATATCTACGATACAAAACAGCTGCGCTAAGCCAACAGTCGGAATACTAGAAAACGAGAGAGCTTTATATTGAAAACCCTACAACACAACTGTGCCACAAGTCAGCAACTGCAGCAGAGCAACACTGCTGCACACTCAAGCAAGACTACAGCCTCACTTTACGGTCAGCATTGCAACTTTGTAAACATTACGGTGCTCCGGGATCATAACTGACTATTTCCTAATGATTCTTTCTTCTACAAATACTCCCCCGTGTTAGCCGGAATTACCAACCAATTTACCAAATACAGTAATCAAGGATGTAGAATGTTCTGCATTTCAGAGCGGGGGGTCTACAATATCGATGCCGCCAGAAGGTGAATGGTTCAGCTACCAGGATAATACGTGAGAGTTCATTCATAGAATTTACATTCCACTGTTCAAGTAAGATTTTCACAAAATCTTTATGAATTTTTCAAATTGAATTACATGCGACGGTGAAATCCAAACTGAGCCTTTTGTACAAATATGAAAAACTACCTAAATCATTCCAAGAAACTGTGTAAAAGGATACCCCACCTCCACAGCCTCCTTTTTTTCTGTTAAAAAGATGTCCATAAAACGCTAATAATCAAAACTGTTTGCACCTGTTTTCGGCGTGAGGAAGGAATGCTGTTTCTCTTGTTAGTGAAGGAAGATATGAGCGTGACCTAAGCTCCGGCTCTCCACGTACATCTATGAAAGATAATGAAATATCAATCCAAGATTCCTGTGGCATCTCGCTCTGCATGTGACAGTCCTCACACACACACACACACACACACACACACACACACACACGACAAAAAGACAAGCCAAGACATTTTCATTCGAGATTGGATACCATCAAGCCTTCATTATCGCCTTCAAGACAAGAGAGTCTGGAAAAGATTTAATGTCATAAGATTTGAAACAAAAAAAAATATCCCAAACATCGACAAGATTGAGCTCGGAGATAATGGCCCTTAATAGATCTGAGACTTTGATCGGATTAACCGTACTTTTGTTTCCAGAAGCACAAGACTGTTCTTGTTTGATTAACTAAGCAAACAATTTTCCACTTCTTTGTTTCAATAAAGAGGCTTCTAGACTCTAATGGATTATTTCTTATCTTCTCACATGTTACAGCTGTATACGCCTTAGTACCCTTCCCCCATAATGCGAGGAGACATGGAAGGTATAACCAATATATTTTTCTATCCATCTGCCTATCCATCCATAAAACTGAATTACACACAGTAATAACGTATAATAACCACCAGACTCATCAGACATCACAGACGCATGGAGCAATGGAGCAAGTGCCTGAGGCGAGCAACGAGACCGACCACGTCACTTCCTTGTGGCCGAGTCCTTCAGGTTCAGTGCCTTGACTGCTTCCTAAATGACCAGAAAAATATGTTCAACGTCACTGGATTCAAGTGACCGTCGCCTGGACCCTGGTCATGAAGTCAGAGAACCTGAACATACACGTCAAATATACACGAAAAAAATATATTACGAAGTGCGTCAAATGATGAGCACCTGGGTCTTCTTCCTGAGATGTGCACCCTGGTCCTCAACCTCCTCCTCCTCCTCCCTCCTCCTCAGGCCCGAGACTCTACGATGACTTTTACTGCCGCGAGGACGATAGGTTCCCTGCGCTTTGCGCGCTCTGCATTTTTCTGTCCACCTTCAACCCAGTTCCTGGGTGACGCTTCCCTGTTCTTTTCATACAACTTCCAGTTCTTCTTACACACACACACACACACACACACACACACACACACACATAAATAAAGAAGTAAAAATCTATATCATATATATATATATATATATATATATATATATATATATATATATATATATATATATATATATATGCGTAAACGTATCTACATATCCACACTGACACACACACAAGATGATGATAGTTTGATAGCCACAATGATAACAGCAGGGTATTGTTAAAAATACAGGAACTGCAACAGCAGTTGAAGCTGCAGCATGTACAGCTGTGACACGAGCGGCAACAACAGCAACATAACGCAGAGCAGCAGGGTAATAAACGCCCACAACTACCGCAGCGGTAGCACCAGCGGCACAAATAAGAGTATGTTAATAGTTTGAGAAGTATAATGAAATTTCCAGTGTAGGAAGAAACTCATATCATGATGTCGTGGGGAGGTGCCAAGTGTCTATGGCGGCGTGATCCATCTCAGTGCCACACATCCCTGCCACAATATACTATCCATCCATCCTGATGGAGAAGGATGACTGTCGTCCAACACCACAGGTCGTGTCATCTACTTTGCCAGAGCGACATAACCCTGCCAGAGGACCATCCTCGCCCCGGCACCAGACCTTCGTCATCCTCTACTTAGGAAACCTCGTCACATCATCTCAAGTCAAGAAGTCAAAGCAATACCCAACAAACAAGGACAGACTCAACCACTTACAAAAATATTATGGCCGCAGTTCCACTCTTATAAAGGAGAAACTGCAATTAAAACTTTTCATTTAGACCCTGACGATGTTCTTTCCCCACTTCATGGTACACAATATAATCATTCTGTCTCGAGTTATCTTCTTTCCCAAGTAGCCAACACCAACTGTATATAATCAACATTCAGTAATGACGCGACCGCGAATGTTTCTTTACACAAATAATTCATACAGCTCCTTAATAGTGTAGGCACGAGAGATAGCCGAGGTGAAGGCTCTTCTTAATCTTCATCAAATTATGAACCTGGTGTGTTTAAAGTGGTGTTTCATGACGTCCACCACTCTTTCTTGAGTAACTCACTACTATGTACTAAATGCAATAGTGTTATGATTAACAGAGAACTTAAATCTTCCTTTCAGTTGGTTTGGGAAAGAACCATTTGTGTTCACCTAAATACAGTCACCAAATCTATTTCCCATATGCAAATCCTAGTAATAAGACACCTACAAAGAATAAATTATGGGCCAATTCTCCTCCTATTTCCGCTAATTATAACAAAAGAGAATATAACTAATCGAGCAACCGATTTTCAGTAAAATCACGCCAGAAGTTTAAAGAAAAAGGGGAGGGTGGTAACGATGATAATAATGGAAGTACTTTGTGTGTAGTGTTCCATCAAGATGAGTGGAGGGGTTGGTACGGTACCCGCCACCTCTCTCACTTCACATCCTCCCGCCGCCTCACTTATCCTTAACAAGCTAATATCCTCCTTACCTGCTAACCTTGGTAGAATGTTCTAAACACTTCAAAACCCTTATGCATTTCCCCCTGAGGCGTCAAGCGCCTCCTCCACCCACCAAAAGGATATAGGCCAAAGCCCTCGGGGCGCTAGAGCAGCGGGGGTGATGGGATGCCGACCACTTGCTGCCTTCCCGGAACCACAGCAACCCACACGGCCTCCTGAGTGCACCTTCGCTTCGTTTGATATTCTTCCTACCGAGCCGCTGAGCCCTCGGACGGTGGGCTAGCGGCACGATAAACGACAGCGATGCAACCCTCCGCAAACAGTCCCAACCTAAACTGGGATGGGGGCTGTGATATGCAAATTAATATCCCGCAGCAATGGCACGCTCCAGTGGCACACAAGCATTAACTTTTACTGCATATAAATCTGATAAGCTGGCGGTAAAACCCAGTGGCCAAAGCTGAGATTCTTATCTGACCGTATTTCATTTACATCGCCAGATTAAACAAGAGGCTAAGAAAAACCAAAATGCAAACACAGAGGAAACAGCAACATCTGTTTTTTTTCTTAACTAGCATTCATCCCAGAGGACAGGTCAAATGACGTTCGAGTGTGTATAGCGGGCCCCCAGTACAGAAGAAAACCCATACAGCCTTATATAAGACACCAGAGGTCGTAAGGTTACGCCTCAATACGCCAAGCACGGTGTACTACTGAGACGTGAAGCCACAAGGCCAAGGCTGGCCTAGAAAGGGGACTCTGGTAGGGACATACAAACACTATCATGCCACAGCCTTAACGCGTTATCTACCGAGAAAATGGGAGACACGTGGACTGGGTACGTATGGGAAGGTAACTGTGGCAGGAGGCCAAGAGAACACAAATGAAAATATGCATTATGGAGAAAAAAAAAATGGTGAGTACGACGGTAGAAAACGAGGTTATAGTTAAGGAATGGAAAACTGGAAATGGGAATCTGAGATAATAGGTACAACATAGTGAAGGATTGTAGTGGATCTAGAGACTAAGATCAGAACCCAGTAACACAAAACGCTATAACTTAGCTTCATAAAACTGGGCACTGTTCAACCTTGCATTCTACGGGCCTGTGTTCGAATCCCGAACGGGACAGTCGTTCTTACCTAAGAAAAAATGTTTATCATTCATCTTCTTTCGGGTTGTTCCATAACCGGATACCTGACATAAGCGGGAAATAACACACACACACACATATATATATATATATATATATATATATATATATATATATATATATATGCAAAGTTCCGAGACATGAAAACCTCACCGCGCGCTTCATTAGTAAACACACACACACACACACACACACACACACACACACAATATAAATCCAATAAAACAACACATTTTCAGCGGAACAGCAGCACATCTCAAACACCGTGGAAGACGAGTGTAAAAGACGACCATATGCCTAAAGGAAAACAAAACATCTACCTGGAAAACAACGCAAAACCTACAAGATATGATACAAGTACGAGAAAAGAGTGAAGAAGCCGAGGCGAACGTGAGAATTGAGACGAAGGCTTCCGTGCGGGAGGCAGCGCGGGAAGGCCATCAGGCAATCGAGAGAGATCAGATCTCTGATATTGAACTCCATGTGAAAAATGGCGAAGCTGACACTCATATATACGGCGGTATGCCTCCTCCGCTCTCACATCTTTCACCAAAAACTTCCTAAACATCTACAACCGAGTTCTTTCTTATTCTTTAAAACACCAGCTTTTGAATAGGGCGAATAACCTTGTTACCTGATAACTAGTGAATGTGTAAGCTGATAAGGAATTAGTGTTGGAGGAGGACAGTATGTGTCGGAGCTTACGGCAAAATTCACACGTAAAGTCGGTCATGTCACTGGAGACAACACCACAGAAAACACTCAGGTTAAGTATAACACTTGAGCTGAACTTGAGAATGATGGAGAGAAACAGGAGAAAAAAAAATACATCCATTTTGTCGTAATGTGATAACGAACTTGCATCTTTTAAAACCTGACAGAGGACCTAGACCAATATCTAAAGATCAAAATGATACCAGAAACAAAATGATTCCTCAAACCAAAACAAAGTTTATCACAACAGAAACACAAATAAGTAAAAATTTTGGTACGTCGTGGGATAGGGACTCTGCTATGGGGAGGGAAGGAAAAAAGGCTCACTGATGGAGTGAGGGTTAAATTGTAGTTGTCACGGACTGATGAATGATATCTAGATGGAGTGATAGATTGACCCCACACAAGGGAGAATTCGGGAGCTGAATGGGGCACCACGGTCCCTCGCGTCCTCAGAATTTTAAGAAATACTTCTTTGGTTTTGTGAAGACCAAACGATTCAGGAGCACATCTTTTGATGTCTCCTCTCTAATTACAACAAAATATCACAGCGAACTTCACATCAACTTCTCTCTCTCTCTCAGATGACGAGAGATAACCTCACTCTCTTTTTATTTTTCCTTCCAGCCCCCTGGTAGTGGTCCTGCGTCACACCAGCCACCAAACTTACCTTCCGGCTCAAGACATTATCCACGAGACCCAACCCCTTACTGACCTCTCACGGTACAAACCGAGTCTCACACTTACCTTGTATCGGCTGCCTGTGATATCCTTCCCCTCCACATCTTCTTGGGCGCAAACTTACCTACAAAGAAAAAAGTAATTCAGTTAATATTCAACACTTGTCTATTACTGTTTTCACATGATAATATCCAACAAGCAAGGCCGTAGAAACACTAAACAAGTGCTTATGTATAATCATCACTCTGATTAAACCATAAAAGATAACGAACATGGGAGAAAAAAATGAAAAAAATCGGTAACCAGAGAGCGTAACGTAAAGAAATACACAGACTGAAAGGAAAACACACAAAAATAGAGGAAATGCTCAGGATACCAGCAGAGAGTTGTGGAATGCCTCGGTGCTCACGAACAATGTGAAACATACCAAGGCGTCATCACTGCTGTCTGACAGTGAGGGGCGCAAGGGCGGAGGAAGGCGACGGATGCTGTCCATAGCGAAATACTGCCAAAAGAGGATAATGGGTGAGGTGACGATGGGACAAACAAGTTTGAGGCGAGAAAAACACGGGTGATAAATACCCAGAACACCAAAGCGACACTTTCTTATTTAGGGGCGGCACTTTAGTGGGTAACCAATGACGCTCAAAGTCTCAGCGTGGCGATGGTGTTGGGTGAAGTGCCACTGTGTTCGGGGGCTGCGATCAGCGTTAATATGAACCAGGCTGTAGAGGAGATACTGGGCAAGGTGTCTGAGGCTGGAGATAATGTGTGGAAATGCTTCTAGGGTGTTTATACGACTCCGTGTCTGGAGTTAACCCCCGGATGTGGTGATTTCCCTCAGGGAGGGTGCGCTGGCGAATGGATGTGATGATCGCACAGTTGGTGCTTGTGTCTGGAGATGACACGGGATGCATGATATTCGATGCCTTTTGGAGGTGATAGCAGATATGAAGATGCCAGAGTCTCGGAGGTGATGGTGAGTGTGGAGGTAATCTAATCTGGGTATGATGCGAGGCGTGCCTGGCAGTTACAACTCAAAAGATGCCCCTACACTGATACTCCCATGTACTAAGATACCTCATATTAGAGGCCACAGTGTTATAAATAGACTTACAACGAACTAATCAAAGTAATCAGATCTCCTATTTAGTCACTGTCTTATAAGTATCTAACGCATTTTTCCTCAAGCAAGTAACAAGATAAAAAGAAAACTAAGCAAGTAACGCATTATATAAAAAAAAAACAGGTACACATACTTATTTGCATTATGCATTAATGGAAGTAAAAAAATCACAGCATGAATATTGATGAATATCGATGATGTAATTATCAGCTCTGGTCTAAAGCTCAGCAAGACACGCACAGACTCCCACTGACTTAGTTTTAGACCAGTTGATGAATACGACCCACAATTTTATTAGTAGTGAATTTGCATTACCTTATCACATCCATAGGAATACAATACTTTGTACCTGGGCGCCTGTATGTATGTGTATATGTATTTCTGAATATCTACCTTCGTTCATGGTGCGGTACGTTCCTAGGCGTTTCTTTCTGAGAGAATACATGTTCACATGGTTCTATCATCTACCTGTGAAGTATGTCTCTCTTGTCTCTATATATCGATCTCTTATTCTACAAGTATCGTTTCCTCAAGTTGTATTTACTCCTCTATTTTCATCCGTCCTCTCCCTGTTGTGTCCTGATCCCCAAATGTCCTCTCCTTTCCCACCCCGACGCCACAAATGAGGAGATACCAAGTTTCCCCTCCATACCTAAGCGCCTGCTCGTACCTACGTGTTTCATAATCCCCCTCTCCCCGTATCACTCCTCAATCTTTCTGCCTCTAGAAATCTCTCATCTTATCCCTCTATACTTCTTTCCTAGCGCCATTTGATCTCTCAGTTCCCTGCCGCATCTCTAGTCGACTTCTTTATTTATCCACTTAACACCGCGTCCTCATCCTCTCCATGTTCAGCCTCCCGGACATTTCCTCTATATACCAGTCCTGAACACGCCTTCAAGTTCCCTTTGAACAGTCTCTCATACCAGGTTATCCCTTCCTCCCAGCTCACTGTGCACCTCATTAACAATTTCCACCTTACCAGTCTTCCCCCTTGTCTTCAAACCTCTAACTAGGCTTCCCACCGTATTTCTCAGCTTCCCTAACAAGGGCCACTCTATTCAGTCCCTCCTCATGCACTGGCAGGCTTGCTCCTCCCCTCTCCTCACCCTCCCCAGCAAGAAGCACAAGATGGTGATGCCAATCACGACCTCGGCGAGGCCCTTGGGTGTCGTGGAGAGGATGGCAGTAATGGTGGGGCACTATACTCCGGAGTTTGGCACCGTGGCCCGGTAATTATGTAGGTTCGTGAGTGCCACCACTTGGCCTCTGTGTGGTGTTAGTGCTGGCCTGGGGAGAGGCACCATCTGACTTTTCCTCAACAGGAATTACAAGGTTTTAGGATCTGTCATCAGCTGACCGTTCTTGCTACACTACCAAACCGGTTTTCGATATTTGTGGAGGTATATAAAATGGCTATAATATTGTCTGTACACTCTCGGGCGCGCGCACGTTTGTGTTTGTGTGTGTGTGTGTGTGTGTGTGTGTGTGTGTGTGTGTGAGTAAACAATAAGAGCAAGACAAGGATAAAGAGAATGTCCTACTGGCAAAAATAAAATAAATCCTTTTAACAAATGTAATGCAGGAGAATCGTTTACTGACCTGTGACTAAGGACGGTGCACGACATGAAAATCTTTTATCATGTCACAAGAACACAAGTCTAAGGCTTGAAGAGAATACTGACATGAACTTTATTTAGTTTTCTTGACAAAACGGTTTACTGACTAGTTCTGAATCACATGATGCACATCCTTCGACCTAAGAATGAGAGTTAATCCATCCACAACAGCAAGTCTATCAAAATTTGCTTTACGAGCTGTTTCTTGTGAGAGCTGTTCCTCGTCACATTCCCCCTCCCCTATAATCTCTGCCGTCTCCCACCCAGGGTACCTGGTGTCCCGTTTCCATGCCACCCAGGGTGCCTAGCGTCTCGTTTCCCTCCCACACAAGGTGTCTCGTATTTCGTTTCTTTCTCGCCAGGGGAGCCTGGTGTCTCGCTTACCTCCCCACCCAGGGCGCCTAGTATCTGGCTTCCCTCCCATCCACGGTGCCATGCGTCTCATTTCCTTACCGATGCAACATTTAGAGAGTTCCAAGTCTTGTGATCTTAGAAAAACGTACTAAATTTCCTTTGGGAAAAAAGTGAATTTCAAGTGTAATACATATCACAGCAATGTACTTATTCTATATCAAATCAAGAACACTTTATCATTTACATAGGTCGTACACCAAACGTATGTTGATGGATTTAAAGGCTATCATAGGGTAATAGCCATTAAGTCAAAATACGTTCCAATAAGGGATATCAGTATTTAATGGCCATCAAGCCAGAATCTGTACCATTAAGGACAATCAAAAGCCAATCGTTAATGAGTATGAGTTCATAACAATGTAATGGTCATTAGGCCAGAGTCCGTATCCTACGTCTACCATACAAAATATGAAAATTGATCATAGTATGGCTGACCTAAGTCTTCTCTCAGTGCGTACGCTGCCACAGAGGGGAAACGAACGTTGTCTTCCGGCCATATCTGCTTGTTCATCACTATTCCACAATACGCTGGCTATACGGCTCGAAAGGCTTCTTCGCCCATCACTTCTGGCTGGCTATTACCGGCTCCAAGAGGTCTGAGCTCCTCTTCCTTCAAAGAATCAACAATAAAGCCAAGACAACAACCTCACCGAATTTATTCTGAGTCAACAGTTCTCGCCAATCGCTTTCATCCAGTGCTGAAGTTTCTCTACAGAGATACGGAAGTGCATCCCTGGATGGGTATTATGTTCATAATGGCTATTACCCTATGATAGCCTTTAAATCCATCAACGTGATTTTAGGATGGCTGGTTTAGACAAGCCTGTAAAGTATGATAAAGTAGTACCGAAGGGAGACAGAAAGGTAAGGAAGCTGGATGAATAATAAGGCAACAGAAAAGGAATGGAGTTGGTCCCTCGTCAACAGTACCTTAAACGTAACCAGGAACATGATAGTTTGACCTCTAACCTGACCATCCCTACCTTCACCATCAATACCACCATCACCAACAGCACCACTGTCTCTACACCATCACCATCACCGTGGACATCAACTCCACCTTCACCATTTTACCACTTCAACTTCCATCATTGTTTCAACACTGTTGCCACCATCATCAATACCGCCGCTATGATCATCGTTGCCCCAACATCACTTCCATCATAATAAACGCCATAACCACCGCCAAACTACCTCCTAATCACCAGTACCGTCTTCAGCACCACCGAAACCATCATATACCGTCATCGCTATTCATAATACCACCCCCATCAACAACCACCTGTGTAATCAATACAACCACGACACATTCTCAACCACAACTGCCAGCAAGACCACAACACCACACTCACAAAACCTCACCCTATCAAACCATCACTGAGCATATCGCATCATTATATTGGCCAAAAAAGAAACTCAGCTTCTCTCTATCACGAGGCGCCACCACTAATTCCCACGACCGTAACAACTGAACAACAGCAAGTGCTGTTACCTTCCCAAACCACACGATTATAACGCTGTTCTCCTCCATTACAGCTACACAGGTTATTGTCCAGCCCTCCAGCAAAAGGATTCAGCACCAGCGCTAGAATACAACGATATCATTACAGCCCACTAACAATAACACTCCTACAGTGTCCACACTATGGGTTGTAACCTCAAACAACACAAGGGTACGCCATCCATTCCTTTTTACCCCTACAAGCTACAAGCTTATATATATATATATATATAATAAAGCATAACGATAAAGTCAAAGATGTTACTGAATGGTACCTCAGACAATCACTCCATCACAGGTACCGAATCATTTTCATTACCACAGTTGAAATAGTCAGGTCATGCACCACATTAAAAAAAATGAACCAGTAATACGACTATCAACGTAACCACAGTAAACAGCATGTACTTACGTTTACCTTGGAGACCATCACAAATCATATTTCAACCACTGCAACCAGCTCAGCCAACGCCACTGAAAACCACACTACACCATACACTACAAACACTAACACTAAACACCATTTTCCCTATCGCTCAATACAAGTGTAATTGAACCGCACAACCATTGCTAACACGACTGCTACAAGCGGAGCTACCACAACATGGCTCCCAACAACAACAAAAACACCACAAAGAAAACATTTGACTCACCACAAACTCCACAGCAATCACCACCATCAAACAACAGCTCTACCAGAACACAGCAGACCATACCTGTCACCACCACCACCACCACGACCATCACCATCACACAACTACGTCTACCATTATTCACCTCAATCACCATCAACGCCAACAACACTACTACACCACCAACAGCACCACCAAACAGCTGCACAACCAGCACGACCGTCAACCACCATCAACAACACAACCACCACTACAGTCATCCATCAACCACCACCACCATCAACCACCACAATCGTCACTCACTACCACCACCACAACCATCACCCACTACCACCACCAACACATCAGGATGCAGTGCAGGCCGGAGCAAGGCTGGGCCACAGCACCTGGAAGCTAAGTATATCCTCCACTATCATGGAAGTAGGATAATAGCCAGCGTCTTTCCAGAATACCTGGAAAAATTGGCTCACGCGGAGGAAATGGTCCGAGGAATCAGGTCCACAGATTGCCGGCCCTGTATCCGAATCTTACGTTTATGTGTTACCGCCAAGTTGAGACAAGAGGGAGCAATCCAATTATGGTTTGTGATGTTTGTAAGAGGGGGAAGGGAAGTGGGGCCTGTTGCTGCCCCTCCTCCCATGCCATGACAGGTGACGTGACACCACACGTTATATAAGCTGTCAAGGTGCCCTATATAACCTCAATCAAACATTCATGGTACAAAGTAAATACGTGTTCTTCAGCTGTAAAATATACTGGCTTTGCATGTACTGTACATAAATTGTGGAACTCATTGGTCATTGACTGCTAACCAATCATTAAGCCAAAAAGCACAGCATGCACGTTAACTATTGCGAGAACTAGCTATTACAAACGTTACTGATATTTCACACAAAAAGTATCAACTTTACGATGATTATCTCAAAAACGTTTCTTTCTGTGTGTTAAATACAAAATAATCTAAAACCAGAGTCGGATTTACCATCAAAATCAGACAACATTCACTTTAACTACTTAATATGAGAAATGAACTTTACATGGATGTATGCCACTTGGAGACTACCTGAAGTCCATAGGAGGCCTCAAACTGTGCTCCCACAACTCAAAGATCATTGCTATCTTCACAGGACCACCAAGCTCATAGCAACGCTACTTCCTCACCACCAGCATCATAATATTCATAACAGTGAGAGGTAGCTCATTCACGCCAGAACTGTCACAATGATAACGCGAGGAAGTCCAGTATTTCCAATATCTTCCTGACGACTGCAAACTTGTTCACTCCAGCACCGTGACAATATTTCCAAGACATCCAGCCTGTTCACGCTAGCATCCTGACAATACTTTTAGACAGATATTCAGGCACCAGGCATAAAGCACACACACCCATAAAGGCAACATACGACTCTCCGATATGTAAAAATATATTCCAGCCTGCCACAAATTAGGGGCGACAAATCAGGTGTTGCTGCGCCGTGTGTTAGCATTCTGGCAGCAGCAGGGAGGGAAGAAGGAAGTGAGGTAAGCGAGACAATGGGAAAGGCAAGGGAGGGGGACGGTTGGATGACAATACGAGGGACCACAGTCAAGGCACGAGGGTGTGAGAGGATGGGTACGTGGCAATAATGGGGAGGAGTGATCAATAGCAGGGGAGAAAGGGGATGGAGGGAAGATGTGGGTAGCAGAGGAGGAGGGTGGTGGCAAGTGAGATTGTTAGAAGAAAGGAGGAGGCAAGAGACATGTGTCTTACTCTAGAGGAGAGTAAAATCTTAGCTGATGTCTTAACCTCAGCAACAAAGGCTTATTATCTAACTCCAGAGGTCCTAAGTTATGATCTCGAAGTTCTTATATCACCAGTCTATCTAACAACAAAGCTAAGCGACCACAGACTACTTAATTGTTCCGTGTTCAGCTCACACACACACACACACACACACACACACACACACACGCCTGGCTGGCGCTTATCTTCCCGTACAGCGACCGCACAAATTACAAGACTATGTTTATGGTAACTGTGCTGGATACGACTTTCGGGAAACAATACTAGAAGATAACAGAACGAGTTCATTACGCTAACGTAAGATATCACAAAGGTATATCGAACGCATAAGACCAATCTGAAAATCCTTGAGACATATGTATAAGAAATTATAAAAATCTACAGTACATAGAGCAATAACCAATATCATACATCAAGGAATGATAAGTAAGCTGTATCCAGCAACAAAATATTACGTGATCTATACACACATACAAAAGAAATAATCTCAAATTTTTAGCCATCTGGAAGTAGGCAGGCTGCAAATCAAGTCAGAACCAATATATTCAACATCCAGAGTTTCAGATACGCAGAAATAAATAGCATTTACTGCCGTTTGTCACTGGTGTAATTTTACACTATTCCCTCAACCCTTAACGACTGAAGAATACTCTTGGGTATGATGGTCTTGTCATAAACCCTTGACACTTTATGGTCAGGTAATACGTCATGCCAAAACACACTGCGTAGTGCCACTGTGTTCATCGTACATTAGTGCTTAAGAGATTCTACACTTTAAACAGACGTAAAAAGAAAACAGAAATTTTACATAAATAAATCATATGTAAGACAGTTTCCTAGCGCCACAGAGGCCTGTTTTCATAATTACATTGCTGATACTTCTACTCTGATAACAGTAACAGATCCTTTTGTTAATATCTGAAGTTCATCTCTCCTGTAGGGTGCCACTGGTTACCACCATGCCACTAGTGAACCTGGAGCTGGGCAAGCCATTTATTCCCTTCTACCAGCAAGCCACTTCCGCACAGGCCGTGATACAGATGGCATCAATGAACATTAACTCTGGTGATGTAGACCACAGTCAGCGTAAATAACTCGTGATGCAACCATACATCATTGCTATTCATGACATACACCTGCGGTTGTGCCACTCACGCCCACATTCCTAGTACAAACAGCTCTCCGTTTCAAAAAGAACTCGCGATCTTTTTATCTCCAACTTATTTCTCTCTTCTGAACTTTTCTTCAACATATACATCTCCTAGTTATTCCTCAAGAATGCAGAGAAATGTCCAACCCAATGTCACGCAACCTTCAAAAAGATGTCTTCTAACTTCCATCCAGCCACAAGCAAGCAAGAGGATTCCTGTGACAACATGAGGCAAGCAATCTGGAGCACAAGAGAAGATGCAAAATGAAAGATTCGTGACTGATTCTCAATTGTTCAAATCATATGAAAGTTACAAGTAGACTTGTACTTCCCTAATCATAACTTCATTAAAACATAACTAAAGACACTATTGTGTTGTGTATCATAATCATACTTAGGTTGAATCATTCTATTATTCCTTGAGAGAAGCTTAAACGTCCAAATACGTGTTCACTACCTGGACAACTGAAGCCAATTAGCAGTACAGAACCACACCCGCGTTCATGATAACTATGTATACCAAAACTTAGAATAACTCAGCAACCATAACCAACAAAGTGACTATCATCCCATGACAATCATACATTTAGTGGCAACACACTACATCCAGGCAGGCATATGATAAGCAAAAGGTCGTACCGTCGTGCTCAAAGGTTATAAGGCCATGTTAAAGGGTTGTACCGCTGTGTTCGAAAATCGAACTCTCGTGTTCAAGGGTCGAACCGTCTTGTTCAGGTGTCATACCGTCGTGTTCAAGGGTCGTAACATTATCTTCAAGGGCCTGCATCAACGTCATCAGGTGTTCAAGATGTGTTATTGGACAGCGGTGGTGGCGGTGATGGTGGTGGTGATTGTGGACAGTGATGGATTCCCAAGCTTCTGCCTCCGTGGGTAATCTGCTCACCTCGCCGAAGCTAACCATTTGTGGCGGGAAACGGCTTAATTTTAATGGAAAATCTAATAAATAACGCAGTTAATGTATTCCACACCTGCATCCAATTAGTCCGCGTCATTTCTCTATTAGGAGGAAAAATACAACCGCCAGCTGCTGCATACACGTTCAACCACAATCAAGCACAAACACACTCGCAAGTGCGTATAAATTGGTAACCCGGATGTTTTCAGTGCAGCGCTATTAGGTTTACCTGCTTCAGAGGTGATGACAAGAGACAGATTAAGAAGACCTATGACTTCTTTCAAACTCACAGTTAACCTATCATCTCATTCTAACTTACAAGTGTTGTCTCATTCATACGTGCCAACCTATCATTTCAATCAGAAGCAGAGTGTCAACTTATTATTTAATTCATGCTCGCTAAGTTGAACTACTGCATTGTTTTACTCCAGTTATCGGGTCAACTTATTATTCCACAGTAACTACTTAGTTAACCTTTAATTATGCTACTCATTATTGATATATGTCTTCCATCGAGGGTTGAAATACAGCGTATTAATATTCACTGACGGCATAAGTTTCCGTTCACTTCCATTATGAGGAAGGAACGAAGAATTTCAAAAGTCTGGCTCCCTGAAGTTGAACCAGGCATGACCTCATCAACTCACCGAGGGTTGCAGCAGATGTGTGAGGAGGTCAAGGATGTCAACGGAAAGATCGTCACCACTTCTTGTAGCGGACAAAAGGAGAAACAGAATCATTTATCATGCTTGACGAGCGGCAGTGAAAACTACGTGCTAGCCCTGTCGTAGAGACTAACAGGTACTCTCACTCACTTCAGTCTGTCAGGTCAGACCCTATACCTACAACTTAGTAACCTCGAGAAGAAGACCGTCTGACTACATCCAAAGAACTGTCTTCTCACAAACACTTAAGATACTTTTCCTCTCGTTTCCCCTGTAACTATTTTACAGGTAGCCGTCTCCGTGTACTGCAAGTGAGGTGTAGTTCTGCTCATTTTCTTCCTCCTCCCTTGCCTCCCGATCCTCTTTGTCATTTAAAACCTGTCCATCTGCCTTCCTCCATCTCTGCTAACCTCCTCCCTCCCTCTTCTATCTCCTTAACCTTGCCAATTTTCTCCTTCACGCACCAGTTGGCTGTCCTTCTCTCAGCAGCTCTCCAGCCCTCTTCACAAAGTCGCGGCCGACCATTTTCCCACCCAGTGCCCTCTGCCGCCCGTAGCACACCCTCCTACGTGGAGGCTTACCTTTCTCCTTTGCTAGAGAGGCACAATACCTCTCCGAGTATTAGCAAAAGCAGCGTTTTTTCTGAGTCTCCTTGATTCCCAACTAATACTGTATACTCCTGTGTTCATGGATGATAACGCTGCCATAACCATATGAACTATCAATTTTTATTTTTTACTCATAACCACATGAATTACTTTTTGCTTAAAATCATTCAAAACTCATTTCCTGTTTGCGGAAACAAAGAAATCGGTGAGCCTAATGTAAGTTACTGACGCATCAAAAATAAACCTTCTAACACGTATTCCAGCGTTCCTCCCCTGAGCCAGCACCTTCACCCTATAGAGGCAAACACCTTCCAGCGATAGAGACAGATGTGTTGCCTCACATGCAACCCAACCGTTCTGCCACACGCGGCTCACCATAGCCACACTCAGGCCGCCTCCAGCCACTCACCTACCACACCCAGCAGTTTCCACCAGTTTACATAAGTAAAGGTTTCAATAACAGTCAGCAGTTTTAAATAGTCTGTCGTTGCCTTCAGCACCAGCTGTCAGTTTTCATCGGTTCTCTCAACCTTCCAGCCTCTGGCTGTTTGCAGCCTTCCAGCTAGGGGAGAAGTGGGTCCGTAAAAATAAAAACCCGCAGCAAGAAAAACGAACAACGTTGACACAAAAATGAATATGGGTAAGAAGAGGGAGGATATGAGAAAGAAATTAGAAATATATTACGACTACAAAGAAAATACGCAGAAGGAAACCCAAAAGAAAAAGGAAAGCACCCTTAAATCAAGAAGAATACTCAGAGACAGAAGTAATTAAACCATGGCATGTGGGAATCTGGTATATTAGTAATATCAAGGAGGGAAGTGTTGGAGGGTGCGTGAGGATACTGGAGGTGGAGAGAATGCAAGTTATCTCGCTATCAACAGATGACTGACTCACGGTGGAAAATCTCTAAATGCTTTCCTGTAATTATTACAATGTGTGTGTGTGTGTGTGTGTGTGTGTGTGTGTGTGTGTGTGTGTGTGTGTGTGTGTGTGTGTACTTCTCCATATGAATATACGTTTGAGTGTATGGACATCTGATGTCCCAGTATCCACGACTGTTTAACATTTTGCTTTAGCGTATCTAAGCACTGCAGCAGAAGTGAAGGCCTGGAAGTATACACAGGTTTTGAGCAATGTTCAGCGAAGTCAAAGACTTCATTAATGATGTACCTTAAGATGCCTACATTCCTACGCGCTTATGCACGTCCCTTGCCCGGGCGAATGAGTCCATCGTCACACCCACGACTAAAAACACAGCCACCAATATAAAATCAAAGTCACAACTTAGTCTGCATCTCGTCCATTTAACACTTTCTAAAATCAGGTCAGCCTGGGAGGCGGTAAATAAAGGTGAGGTAGGTGGACCCATCTAAATGTTAAAGCCACATTTGGGATCCACTGTCCATTACCATAAGTGGAGAGTGTGTGCCCCCCCACCACCACCACCAACCTACCCACCAGAGGATGGCTCCCGGCTTACGACCCTGCAGCGCTGCAAACCGTTAATTTATGTACAACCAATACACTCTCAGTACAAGCGGAGCTTCATACACTAATTATACAGACAAGGGATGTATGATACATGATGGCTACGTTAAACAGATGAATCATACGTAAAAATTCATTTCCTATTTCAGGTTTAACTACTGCTAAGAGTCATTCTGGCCGTCAAAGTCACACTGTAAACACCATTCGTAAATCATTAAAGACCCTCAGGTGTGGAAGATAATTCTGAGACCACACACACTCGTACCATATATATGGCCAATGACATTTTCTTTTCTTCAATGAACAATACATGTATAGTATAGTTACTGAAGAAAATCATCTTTTATGTCTCTCTGAAAATATGTATTTTAGTATTATCTTAATCAGAGCAATGGAAATGAAAAATTATTCACGTATTACTGCGTGTATGTGTGAGCGCGAAAGTAATTATATGTGTGTGAAAAGAGTGTAACTTATACTGTGACACGCTTGTGCAAAGGCATAATGCCTTTAAATTTGTTAATGGTATTACATTCGTGAAATATAAAGCAAAGGTTTATAAACCACAAACAACTCAGTAAATATGAAAAGTAGGATATCAACTTTATCTATCTATCTATATATATATATATATATATATATATATATATATATATATATATATATATATATATATATATATGACTGCTACCTTGTACACGTAGTTTCTATATCTATAATCAGCAAGTATTTCAGATACGACAGAGTAAAGTTTCCCTACATATATCCCTCGGCCACAGGAGCACAACAGTTACAGGTCTTGACTATCAAATTCCCCTCCGTTACAGCCGCAGGAGAGGAGTGTGTGGTGGTGGGTACGGTACCAGCTGACACACCGTACTGGCCGCCACCAACGCCCCTTGCTTCTCAACCTCCCCACCCCCCCCTTGCCCCTCCCCGTCCCTCCCTCTTCGCCAAACTCAACAAATAATGAATATGAGAGAACACCACCGCCACGATTCGCGGGTAGAGTATTCTTTTACCCGACTTAATGGTGATGGATTATTCAAAACTTCTCGCAGGATTTATATCACCAGACGTGCCAGGGATTTCCATGCCACTCAGATCCTCACTAAAACTTTACAGTTATCTAAAACCAGAGACTTGTTCCAAGGCGGCCGGGGGCATCGCTCAGCGCCTGCCACTGTGACCTCTACACCCGCGAGTTAAAATAATCAGAGACGCTGCTCAGTGACTATGGTTCTGGTGATTTCAGGTTACTTGTTAAACAACACATATCAACAGTGATCATTTTATCTATTTCCATCAAACTTTTTTAACATCAAATACGAACATGTACATATGTCTGACACATGAATACTTTTCACACAAATAAGAAAGCGAACACTTGAAAAACACAACTCTATTATCGAAAGCTGAGTTTGCCACTCTCAAAAGTACACATACGTTTGTGTGTGTGTGTAGAAACAACATCCTCTCCAGATCATGATGTGTGTTCGATCAAAGTTCGAGCAGCGTTCTTAGAGATCAAAAGGGCTTCAGCCGTCAACACGCTTAGTTTATGGAGTTTTAAGAGTACTACATAGGAGTGTAAAACGCAACACTATAGTCACGTAATCAACATTTTCGACAGAGTTGAATATATACCCATAAAAGCAGCAGGGGTCAGTGGAGCTGTCAAGACGCGAAGTACTCGTACCGATACTGTTTACGATGCAGCACTTTTCGTTTTTGCGTTGTGTTTAATGGTTACAGCCGACAACCGATGTTAAGCCGGGCTGTAAATCGCAAAAGGGAGCGGGGGTGGTAGCCCTTACATTAAACCTGAGACCTGGCAAGACGGTAAACCACTTAGCAGTCAGGGTTCACACGGAACTTAAAATCACACACCGAACCACGGCTGCAATGGGACTCCATATAATGTAAGGTACAAAGGTTATACAGGCGAACTAGAGATCCGTCCAGGACTAAGATCATACACTTAACAGGAGTTTATTTGGATCCAAGATTCATACTGTTAACTAGTACGGTTCCAGGGCTCTGAATCATACAATGAACCAGAGTTGTGTTCGGGATCTGAATCATGCCAGGACCAGAATCATATCGAGATTCGACGAATCACAAAACTGAGACTTTGCTACGACTTTAAACAATACGACGATTCAAGACTGCCGATGCTCTATCTATACACAGAATCAAGGCTGGGGTCTCAGAGAACCTAGACCGTGCAAAGGGTTTAAGCAGCACAGTAAATCAGGTCTGTAATGCAGTTCCTGGAATATATATGTTAGACATTAAAAGATGATTTGTGCTGCGCTACAGGACCCATAATGAATGTGGCACGGCTGTGGAGGTGCAGCAAATCGCACCGCTACTGTTTGCTCACGCCTGAGATGCAGGGTAAGTAGGAAAACAGAACTGAACCAGGCCGTAAGTCACGCAGTAAAGCAAAGGTATACACTAAAGGTGACAGCCTTAACCAAGGTTACAAAGGCCAACTGTGAAAGCCAATGGTGCCATCTGTGTAACACAGGGACAACAAACTGGGTCAGAGAGTTGACGCCACTGAACTGTGAACACAATACCTGCTCAATATCGGATATCCGATCTGTGTCCGATGAACTGTTTTGAAGCTAAGAGTGGCCGATGAACGGATCTTCAGCGAAGTGGTCACTGGTCAGTGGGTTGAAAGAACCAAGATTTTCAACTCCAAGACTTAATCGGACGATCGGTTTTTGTGCTGATATGAACGCAAGACATTAACGCCGAAAAACAAACGGAAAACAACTTTGTGGGAATTCATTCGCCATGATCAGACTGTCGAAATCGTCTCAGGGTTGACGGGTCGAAAACTGAATACCCAACTATAAACAAGGAAATGGTCTATGAAATGAAAGTGGCGCTATGTTGGATCACCAACCTGTTATAAATACATAGTCAATTAAGCTGGAGGTTGGTTCAGCGCGTCATATCCAGTGTCTGGACTCGAGGAACCCAACAGGTGATGACCAGAACACCTTGCTAAGAGTTATTTTGTGTTCGATGTTTCAGGTGAATCCTAAGAACTTTGTAAGCTTGTTTCGTCTTTATACGCTTCGGGTTATGTAACCTCACGGCAACATCAAATACACAGCATATCTCAACTCTATCAACAAATTGTTCTCAGTCCTCAGATAACAGGAACTATGAATGATCAAAAAATAAGTTTAACCTTTAAAAGGTCAAGGTAGGCTTTCCTGATTGCCAGTAAGCCTTCTTGTGATTTTAAAAACCTTATCACCTGAAGGTTTGCCACCATCTTATGTAAATAACACACACATACACACACACACACACACACACACACACACACACACACACACACACACTATCTAGTCTCTTTATATCAACTTTTGCATTACGGAGACATACATGAACCAAACTTAGATCGTTATAGGCCTACAGATAATACGAAGATGTGGCTTAGAATGTAACAATACTGCAATAGTGTCTTTAAAAAAGGCGTTTTTTAACCAATAATCATATTATCCACAAAACTGTCATGCCAAAAAAAATGAACGCCTAAAAAACGCAGACAATATCTTTCCACTTCTCCATATGGGCACTCAAGAGGCACCATGTCGCATAACTCTAGATGACTGGGAGAATCCAGGCAGGATCTCCTCTCCCATTATTGGTCTGTATCAGTTGCCACCACGCACACGAGCAGAGGCCGCCACATGCCGATAGTGTGAGCAATGCTCTCCAAAGTCCCGTAGTGTGATTGGTAAAGCGGCGAAGGAGGAAGGGAATAGGAAGACGAAGAAGAGGAGGAAGAGAGGAGCAAACAAGGGGAGAGAAAGTGTGTGTTGTTACTTCTCATCCGTGGGAGATGGTCAACAGGTTTCTCATACCCGATGCGCTATCCTTCGATTCTCAATAATTTATCCTTCACTCATCTTTCCCGGTCTTTCGTTTCCAGTATCCTGCCTTTTCCCGTCTGTTTCCCTGTCCTACGCTTCCGTTAACTGTTCCTTCCATTCCACTCTGTGATTCACAAGTGAACCTATTTTTCTTTTTTTCGTGAGTGATCCTTTATTTACAGTAACTGGTCCTTCGCTACCACTAATTGTTCCTCAATATCCAATAACTGTTCCTTGTTTACGGTGTCAGGTTCATTGTTTCCCCAAACTAACTCTTGTTTCCCCTAACTGTACCTTCTTTTCTGGTGATAAGTCTTTCGTTATCGATACGCGGTCTTCATTCACCAGTAAATGATCCTTCCCTCATAGTAACTGGTCCCTTTATACGGCATATAATGTCCCACTTTATTACCTCATCCTCTAGCCTTAGGTAACCACTCTGTTAATGTACAGTGTCCCGTACCATACCTGAGGACTTTCAAATTCTGGTGAACAGTCGATAAGCAGGTCGTATGGTATCTTATCCTGGGTTTCTGGTCTCTAGCGTGCTATCCCTAATATCTGGTCTCTACATCTCACAGTCACGCATTACTCCGTACATATTTGAAGTACATCTTCAATACGCAGTTTAATGAAGACTAAACATCTGGATGAGTTTTGTGAGGTATGGTTCCCTCTTCAACAACATCACCGTAAGAGGGAGGACGAGGCATGAGGATGATGAGGGTTTTTATGATGCCTAAAATGAGGTCCAAGAAATTTCTAAAAAGAAAAAAAAAGGAAAAATAGGCTATTGTAAGATTCAAGTTATTTAGAGAGAGAGAGAGAGAGAGAGAGAGAGAGAGAGAGAGAGAGAGAGAGAGAGAGAGAGAGTTCGGTAGAACGAGTATAGGAACAGTAACAAGTAACGTCAGAATAAAGATTAAATATGGATATTCAAGAAAGCGAGGGAAGTAGCGCAGGCCTCACGGCTACTTCCTGGACAAAATGCGTGAAGAACTTCTCCAGTGACCATCCAATCTTGGCGCCCGAAGCCACACTTCATATAAACTCCTTATAAACCAAGTGAAGCGTCTCGCGATTTATATCCTTTGTCATTTTTAAGTCCCTTCGTTTTAACAACCTTAGTTTGTAGCTTCGTAAGAGTAAATCCCCATGACAAAAGTTATAAGATGAATTTCTAAACTTGTAGTAGACTACAAAACGAACATAAGATGGGTGAAATTTTGAGAATGCGTGACCGATTCAAGCGTCCAATATTCGAAAGTAACCCTTGTAAGGCACATGAATATCAACAAGTAGGCTACGCGGCAGCCATTCGCTCCTATGTTGCTCATGCAATCACACTTCAGCCATGATGCAAATCTTATCCTCAGCCGCCGACCGAAATTCCTTGTGACTGTAAACCGTGACTGGATACGACAGTCAGCACATACGTCAGCATATACGTCAGCATCTCTATATGAAGTATCACGTAAGCAAAATACAAACGGTCCATACGAGTCACAGCAAAAGAGGCGTGTGGCATTAATTGACAAAATCTTGATGACGAAAACAGAGGAGTAACACGGTAGCTTGGCCCGACACCGAGGTGTTGGAGTAGTAAGAACTGCGAAAACACTGAAAGGTATATGTAAAGCAAGGAATTAGCTGCCAGGTCTGACGACTGGGTTCGAACAGCGAGGATTGCGACCCACGCGCGTGGAGGGAGGTATGAAGGATCCAGTCACCGTGCAACTGCAGGGAACACTTTTGTAAGATCCAGAGTACTTGAACTCGTTCAGCACGACCTTTGGGTATGATGACCTGTCCCTCTACCTAACCCTTCCTGGTCAGGTCAAATCAAGCTACAATACCTAAAGGATTTACCATCGTGTTCAATGGGTTGAATACCACACATCTATCATAATGATACATATTAGAAAAACCAGACACAAGATCGTCTTAGGTGTTCCTGTAACACGCCTCACCAAACAAGTCGGTCTATTATCCCTATATAAGTGCTCGTGTTCCTACTTGGAATTACTAACGCTTCAAAATCCACTTAGGACTAACCGCCCTTATTTTACGTTTTAGCCAACTCAGCTCAAATTGACTTTACAGTTTCATTTCACTTCGCTCTGTCATTCATCCTCGTGACGAATCACCAGACAATATATCTAGCATAATCGATGAAACACTAGCTTAAATGTGTAACTCTATGTTCCCAAAGAGGCCAAGCGCTTCCTGAAGCACATAAAACTGAAGACATGAATTACATGCCTTCCGGTCATGACCATGATCGATCGCTCTCTGAGAGGCAAAGGAAGACATACGAGAGGTCAAGAGTGAGGGCGGAAGGCTGGCAGAGAGACCCCTGGGCCCACACACTGGAAGGTATAGAAGACAGAGTTAAAGAGAAGTCGGAAGGACGAGAGGAAAGAAGTTAGACAAAATTTATAGCAGATTACAGAGGGAATGATAGTGGTGCCAGGGTTGCGGTGGTAGGCGATGCCAGGTGTTGAGGCAGCAGAGGAAAGCGCAAAAGTCGGAATGACCCAGACAGACGTAAGGTTAGAACAATACGGGAGTGCACAGGGCATAACTGAGGCAGGATAGGCACAGCTAGATGAGGGTAGTAAGACAGGGTACAGGTAAGATAGCGTATTAGTAAGGAAACATAGTTCCACATCAGGGGAGAATACGGATTGTGGCGAAAGAAGACAGCGGTTCAGGTCTCAGGAAGAAATAGGGGCACGGATGATTAAGGACAGCGATGGCGGGAAAGACAGTTGTCCACAAGGGAAGGGCTAAAGTAGGACAGACTGGGAAGGGACGGCAGAAAAGAGGATATTGATTTCTTTGGTCTGCCCGTGAGGAATAATCCAGTAAAAAGGGCCATCAGTTGAACCTCGGTTGATCACCTGAGAGAGTTGCGACTTAGGATCAGCCTTCAGCCAGACGACTTACATTAAGGGTCAGACAACCAAGCTAGAGTGCGCCGTGCGCACTTCCTCAGTCCACACCGTCTGCCTGACACGCTCAACACCAAGCCCTTAATTGCTGCTTTTATTCTAGACTTTGCGCCTAACAACTAAGCCACATGAGTTGCATACAAATTACGGAGGCAAATTAATCCTCCTAAACTTAATAATATCAGCTGTGATATGTAGTAAATGTAGGCGATAATCCAAATGTCTCCGCATGCATTTATCCTTTAAAGAAAAGATCCAGCTATGTTTGTTTCAGTAATGTTTTAATGTTATCCTTTACAATATGTTGTTACCGGCTCGCTCTCCTTCGAAAAAAGGAAATGATTTTGGGTTAAGACAATATTGTTCTGGTCACTGAATCAAATCAAAATCTGCAACAGTGATTCAAAATCAAATACCTAATACGCGAGTAGGGACTGCTCGTTGTATTGTATTAGTGAGAAATATCATATGATTGAGACTTTCGTAAGGAGATAAACATCCCTTTACACACATAAATACAAATACAAACACACACTCAAGCATTCATCCTCCCACAATCTCACGCACAATATAAGGAAAGAGTACTTACTTGCTTATTATTACTCATGATGATTTGTTTAAAGGCGGAGCTAGCGCGTAGCGCTCAACGCAAGAAAATATAGTTACGCAGAGCCTGTCGTATGTGTTACATGTTATCAAGAGTATCATATTTTGACTACATGCTTGCTGACTGAAAGCTAACTGTCCACGTGTGTGTGTGAGTCAAAAAGACGTGAAAGCTAATTGGTCCATAGGAGTGACATTTGTCAGCAAATGAAGTCCTGGCTCACTGCGCGGCCCTTCACTAACCCTTCGGATAGTACCAGTAATACACCTCCCTTGTCGGTGGCTGTCTTCCATCTACTCACCGAGAGAGAGAGAGAGAGAGAGAGAGAGAGAGAGAGAGAGAGAGAGAGAGAGAGAGAGAGAGAATCAATCTCAGAATACTGGTTGTGTATTCAGTTTCTAACAGCAAGAGGAAATCATCATTACTCCATACCCACCGCCACAGCCACCAATTTCTAAACTCTTTTTTTTTTTCAACAGGAGGAACAAAGCCTGACTAGCATTATAATTCACGTCACACCGTTGTGCCCACCTTGTGAGGCACGACCATGGATCCTGCTCCTGCTGTTGCGGTAACTCCCCGGCCTGACTGCTGCTCCTCCCTCCCACATCACAAAGGCCGAGCCATCATCTCTCGCTGCCTCCCTAATAGACGTGGCTTCAACTTTTTCGGGCCGGGCGCTTCCCCGCCTCTTGTATGGGAATAGTTGAGGAATACTTCATTGAAAATATTTATAAGAGTGTTGGGGCGAATTGATGCTTTACTGACTAGTGATTTCTTACGACTTTCATTCGATACTTGGACCTGCTGTATTGCTGCCACAAACATTTCAGAGCTTGACCCAGTCCTTCTCACATAGAAGGTGACGTTGAGAGACAACTTTATCTCAGCAATGATTAATTCAGACTTAAGTAAATTCTTCAAAAATATCCCAATATGCTTGGAGGCAAAACTTGGACTGGCCAGCAACTGAACTTGACATTCCAAATCAGGCTGGAGCGTGAGAGGCCAGCAGGCCCGGTAAGTTTGTGTATGCAGACCCCGCCTTTCCCCTGGGATAAAGCAGCTGGTGTTGCCCGTACCATGGGCAACACACAGCGCTGAGGATAAACGTGATGGAACACAAAGTTTGCCGATGCAAGAGTCGCAAGACCAACAGAAGATGCCCCTCTCCCCCTACCCACACACACACACACACACACACACACACACACACACACACAAATCCTTACCGCGATGTAGACGACGAGACTAAAATAGTATTGACCCACAAACTGTCTTGAGACACCAGCGTAGCAGTACTGAGACACACAAGACGCCGGAACACAGACGGTGCTATAACACAGACGACCTAGGATGGCTACCAAGTCATGGCTGCGAGATAACAGATGATGTAACACACGTTTACAAAATAACGCTCGCTTCACATACCTACAGTCAGCGACATACCGTACTCAAAACAACAGCAAGGATTTTCCATCAGTTCAAACTAGAATTTCAAGATCCCTCCTCTACGTGACCGACGCAGTTGAGACAATACCCAGGTTATGGTCGTCCGCATAATCACCATCCTTACCATCATTCTTTTTTTGGAAGGGGCGTAGTATCATCGTTAACCCAGCAACACCATTAGCATCACAATCATGAACTTACGTTAGCCGTGAAGGCTTAACGAGGTCATGTGAAATGGAAATTTTTCCCACGGTGTTGGCATTAGCACGAGAGAATCAAGGTTTACAAGCTTCCATTTTCTGTCTTTCTTTCTCATACTTTTTTCACTCCCACTAATTTTCTCCTCTTCCCCTTCCTTACCCTCCTACCCATTCCCTCCCTGCCTTCTTCCCCTCCTTCCCCATCCCTTCACACACGAGTAATGGCAACACCCGTAACGGAAGACAGACAATGCCTTTCCCCGTCCGGCCTTCTCACAGAAGCTGTTCTTTAGTTCACCTAATATATATGATATATACTATAATAATGATCATAAACTGTGCTATAAACGTTAAATAAGTTAGGAAATGTGGGTTGTTTTGGTTGTACGTATCATCCAAGGTACCATCCAAGTGGATGGCATTCAGCTGGTAACAAAAGGCAGTAGCAGCTAGACGGGCGGTACAGACTAAACAGGAGAGGGACATCAGCTGGGTCTGTACAGGCCTACAACCTCAACAACTTTAAAATGGCCCTTCTGTTCGGCCCAAACGGACAATAATACCTCAGACACCACCTCACTCATATGATATCGAGGCAAGTGCCTCCTGCCATAACCCCCAACTGTAAAGTAATAGACAGACAGTTACTTTTCTATTTTTTGTATGTCTCACTATCATGCTCAACAACACAAACTGTCTAAACAGCCAACTTGCTGGTTCCATTTCCTCTATAATACATCAGTACTGTGAACACAGATTTTACATCAAATATAATTCGAAAAACAGCCAGTATAATGGGAAAGCTTTACATACAAACGTAACTTTCATATCATTCTAACTTTATAAACTAAAATCATTGAGACAAATGTGTGTGTGTGTGTGTGTGTGTGTGTGTGTGTGTGTGTGTGTGTGTGTGTGTGTGTGTGTGTGTACTAAAAAGAAAGAGTTTTACACCTTTGAAACTTTACAATCATCAATATTTCTTAGATCTTACGACATTCAACCTCTTGGTTCTCTGTCAGTCTCTTGGGCAAAACGCTACGATCCCAGGGTACGAAGGCGTGACCTATGACCCGACCCTTAAGGGTAAGAGTCAAAAGACAGGCCATCATAAACCAGGGTGTTAGTGTCGAGTTTTGGATATTTCTATCAGACATGATGAATTACTTACCTGGGAATAAATGGTATATGCACAAACTATACCATCACGTTTCCACAGTTTCTCTGGAATGGATTTATAGTCGAGATTCTGGCCGTGGACAAAAATAGCTTTATGAACACAGGATAACCTGAAACAGCGGCTTTCCAATATTCTGTTTTCCTGACAAAAATAACAGCCGGAGTAAAAACTACTGACGATGGAGACGGGGGAAGAGGCAGGGAACAGGAGCTGAGACCCACGGCTCATTGCTATGCACTTCATACACCACGGAGGGAGGGAGGGAGGGAGGGAGAGAAGGAGGTAGCTACTCTGAGTATATCGGCACTCTGCTATACCACGCATACTCTCACGCTACCATGGGTGACGTGAAGTGTTTTCATACCGAGCACACATGCTTCCTGCTTCAATCCTTGTTATACTCTTGTTATGATTCCGTTACTCTACACTAAGCCCGACCCACATAAACGACACGTAAATATCAACTCCAGAGGAAGAAATAGAAGGAAAGAAATTAAAATCTTGCGTAACTCCGGCACACTAAAGTACAGGTTAAGGCTGAAGGCTGAATTGGTCATTAACATGTGGGTCGCAAATCAGTGCGGTGGTCTACGGTATGAAGACGCCAGAGTTTAGTTTCTCATCTTGTAGTAACATTTTTATTATCAACAAGAGACTAGGAAGCAACGAACCATGTACTGTTCATCAGTACTGCCCACCTGTTACCCTCTTCCTCTACACGATTCCGTGCAAAAAAAAAAATGCTTAAACCATAACACGGAGGAAAGTATACTTACAAATGGGGAACACCAAACTCGTGGAGGAAATAAAAAGTATCTACCGTATTTAGGAACGGAAGTAACATCATTAAAGAAACACTAGTACTAACCAGATCATAAATTATAAGAAAAAAGAATCTAAAAGATCAAAACAACGAAATACGTGAGGGGAAAAAAAAAACCTGGGGTGAAAACACCATCATTACCCTTGACCTTTGGCCTCACCCTTAAGGCTCACATCAAAAGTCAGGTCATCATAAGAAAGGGTCGCTTAGTCTTGCTCAAGAGGTTAAGTGTGGTGGCCAGGCAAGATGGAAGACGGTAAACAAATTAAGAGACGGAGTGGCTGGAGCACAGCAGTCCCCTAGGAGGGAGGGTGTTAGCCTGGCTGAAGAAGGCACCAGGGAGGGACAGGTGACGGGCCAGTAATTAGTTTTAGTGACGTCACGCACTGCAACACAACATTCAGACCAAGCGGGCTCTCGCAACACATTATATTCGTTATGAAATTCATATACAAGTGGGACAAAATAAAGTCGTAATACGACAATAAATAGTTATGTGAAATACATACACACGAGATGACACAGCCATATATATATATATATATATATATATATATATATTATGTTTGAGGAAAGGAACCTGGATGTTTTGGCTCTGAGTGAAACGAAGCTCAAGGGTAAAGGGGAAGAGTGGTTTGGAAATGTCTGGGGAGTGAAGTCAGGGGTTAGTGAGAGGACAAGAGCAAGGGAAGGAGTAGCAATACTCCTGAAACAGGAGTTGTGGGAGTATGTGATAGAATGTAAGAAAGTAAATTCTCGATTAATATGGGTAAAATTGAAAGTTGATGGAGAGAGGTGGGTGATTATTGGTGCATATGCACCTGGGCATGAGAAGAAAGATCATGAGAGGCAAGTGTTTTGGGAGCAGCTAAATGAGTGTGTTAGCGGTTTTGATGCACGAGACCGGGTTATAGTGATGGGTGATTTGAATGCAAAGGTGAGTAATGTGGCAGTTGAGGGAATAATTGGTATGCATGGGGTGTTCAGTGTTGTAAATGGAAATGGTGAAGAGCTTGTAGATTTATGTGCTGAAAAAGGACTGATGATTGGGAATACCTGGTTTAAAAAGCGAGATATACATAAGTATACTTATGTAAGTAGGAGAGATGGCCAGAGAGCATTATTGGATTACGTGTTAATTGACAGGCGTGCGAAAGAGAGACTTTTGGATGTCAATGTGCTGAGAGGTGCAACTGGAGGGATGTCTGATCATTATCTTGTGGAGGCTAAGGTGAAGATTAGTATGGGTTTTCAGAAAAGAAGAGTGAATGTTGGGGTGAAGAAGGTGGTGAGAGTAAGTGAGCTTGGGAAGGAGACCTGTGTGAAGAAGTATCAGGAGAGACTGTGTACAGAATGGAAAAAGGTGAGAACAATGGAAGTAAGGGGAGTGGGGGAGGAATGGGATGTATTTAGGGAATCAGTGATGGATTGCGCAAAAGATGCTTGTGGCATGAGAAGAGTGGGAGGTGGGCTGTTTAGAAAGGGTAGTGAGTGGTGGGATGAAGAAGTAAGAGTATTAGTGAAAGAGAAGAGAGAGGCATTTGGACGATTTTTGCAGGGAAAAAATGCAATTGAGTGGGAGAAGTATAAAAGAAAGAGACAGGAGGTCAAGAGAAAGGTGCAAGAGGTGAAAAAAAGGGCAAATGAGAGTTGGGGTGAGAGACTATCAGTAAATTTTAGGGAGAATAAAAAGATGTTCTGGAAGGAGGTAAATAGGGTGCGTAAGACAAGGGAGCAAATGGGAACTTCAGTGAAGGGCGTAAATGGGGAGGTGATAACAAGTAGTGGTGATGTGAGAAGGAGATGGAATGAGTATTTTGAAGGTTTGTTGAATGTGTCTGATGACAGAGTGGCAGATATAGGGTGTTTGGGTCGAGGTGGTGTGCAAAGTGAGAGGGTTAGGGAAAATGATTTGGTAAACAGAGAAGAGGTAGTAAAAGCTTTGCGGAAGATGAAAGCCGGCAAGGCAGCAGGTTTGGATGGTATTGCAGTGGAATTTATTAAAAAAGGGGGTGACTGTATGGTTGACTGGTTGGTAAGGTTATTTAATGTATGTATGACTCATGGTGAGGTGCCTGAGGATTGGCGGAATGCGTGCATAGTGCCATTGTACAAAGGCAAAGGGGATAAGAGTGAGTGCTCAAATTACAGAGGTATAAGTTTGTTGAGTATTCCTGGTAAATTATATGGGAGGGTATTGATTGAGAGGGTGAAGGCATGTACAGAGCATCAGATTGGGGAAGAGCAGTGTGGTTTCAGAAGTGGTAGAGGATGTGTGGATCAGGTGTTTGCTTTGAAGAATGTATGTGAGAAATACTTAGAAAAGCAAATGGATTTGTATGTAGCATTTATGGATCTGGAGAAGGCATATGATAGAGTTGATAGAGATGCTCTGTGGAAGGTATTAAGAATATATGGTGTGGGAGGCAAGTTGTTAGAAGCAGTGAAAAGTTTTTATCGAGGATGTAAGGCATGTGTACGTGTAGGAAGAGAGGAAAGTGATTGGTTCTCAGTGAATGTAGGTTTGCGGCAGGGGTGTGTGATGTCTCCATGGTTGTTTAATTTGTTTATGGATGGGGTTGTTAGGGAGGTAAATGCAAGAGTCTTGGAAAGAGGGGCAAGTATGAAGTCTGTTGGGGATGAGAGAGCTTGGGAAGTGAGTCAGTTGTTGTTCGCTGATGATACAGCGCTGGTGGCGGATTCATGTGAGAAACTGCAGAAGCTGGTGACGGAGTTTGGTAAAGTGTGTGGAAGAAGAAAGTTAAGAGTAAATGTGAATAAGAGCAAGGTTATTAGGTACAGTAGGGTTGAGGGTCAAGTCAATTGGGAGGTGAGTTTGAATGGTGAAAAACTGGAGGAAGTGAAGTGTTTTAGATATCTGGGAGTGGATCTGTCAGCGGATGGAACCATGGAAGCGGAAGTGGATCATAGGGTGGGGGAGGGGGCGAAAATTTTGGGAGCCTTGAAAAATGTGTGGAAGTCGAGAACATTATCCCGGAAAGCAAAAATGGGTATGTTTGAAGGAATAGTAGTTCCAACAATGTTGTATGGTTGCGAGGCGTGGGCTATGGATAGAGTTGTGCGCAGGAGGATGGATGTGCTGGAAATGAGATGTTTGAGGACAATGTGTGGTGTGAGGTGGTTTGATCGAGTAAGTAACGTAAGGGTAAGAGAGATGTGTGGAAATAAAAAGAGCGTGGTTGAGAGAGCAGAAGAGGGTGTTTTAAAATGGTTTGGGCACATGGAGAGAATGAGTGAGGAAAGATTGACCAAGAGGATATATGTGTCGGAGGTGGAGGGAACGAGGAGAAGAGGGAGACCAAATTGGAGGTGGAAAGATGGAGTGAAAAAGATTTTGTGTGATCGGGGCCTGAACATGCAGGAGGGTGAAAGGAGGGCAAGGAATAGAGTGAATTGGAGCGATGTGGTATACAGGGGTTGACGTGCTGTCAGTGGATTGAATCAAGGCATGTGAAGCGTCCGGGGTAAACCATGGAAAGCTGTGTAGGTATGTATATTTGTGTGTGTGGACGTGTGTATGTACATGTGTATGGGGGGGGTTGGGCCATTTCTTTCGTCTGTTTCCTTGCGCTACCTCGCAAACGCGGGAGACAGCGACAAAGTATAAAAAAAAAAAAAAAAAAAAAAAAAAAAAAAAAAAAAATATAATATATATATATATATATATATATATATATATATATATATATAAGAAACGAGACCATATATAGCAGCGGTTTTATGAATGGAAACAGAGCCATTTAAGAGAAAATCGTCACTTACTGAAATAAATTAATTTAACAGAAAACTGTGCCACATGATGGACGCTAAAGTAGTCCAGACGTATGGATCATACACTATATAATGCAGTCATGAATAAAGTATGGATCATACACTATATAATGCAGTCATGAATGAAGTATGGATCATACACTATATAATGCGGTCATAAATAATGAGGATTAAATATGAACCTCCAACAGAGAGAGAATCTATTCATAAAGGAAAAATGTATTCAAACCGCAGGTAACATGGGTGACCATCTGAACTCATTGTAGTATGAGGAGAAAAAAGAAGACAAACGCTCAGCGAGTCGTGGCCTCCAGCCTCAGAGAGTTAAACAGTATGGTAGACATCTCTTCAGAAGGTGCCTCCTCTGCTGATATACAATATGGCCTCTACTACCAAAGGGATATACAGGAGGATACACCAAACGGTTTCCAGAAGATTTCACAATAACTATACAATGGTGGCTGGGGCTCAGGCTGGTCCAGGCTGAGGCCCAGGTTCCTGGATGGATGATATGAAAACAGAAACTCACAATACCTGAACGCACACTCCTTAGGCGTGGCCGTGACTGTCAGAAGACGACGGCGAATGTAAAAGTGGCCACAATCTCGACGTTTTGTGGGGCCAACAGAGACGGAATAAATGCTTTGAAAAGCAGACTATTGTAACACAGAATTGCTTGGAGGATGATGAAAGAATTTTTCTGATAGAATTTTACACATGACGAGGACCGGATCCAGCAGGCGGAGCAATGCCACCAACGAATTTTTAACTGATGATGCTTCCTGATCGATAGTGAATAACTAATACTAATGCTACCGTTACTACTACTACTACTACTATTGCTACTACTACTACACTACTACCACTACTATTGCTATCTATAATAATAATGATAATAATAATAATAATAATAATAATAATAATAATAATAATAACAGCAACAATAACAATATTAATGATAGTTATATTAACAATCTTGAAATGAACAAATGTAATCTTGGGTCATAAGGACCGCGGTACAGAGGCGATCATTCATTTTTTAAACCAAATTTCTTTTTCACTTTCCTGCAGTTCCTGAGCATACAAACACTTAAGACATTCCTCCTCCTCCTCCTCCTCTTTAACCCGTGGGAGGGGAAGGTGTGAGAGTTTAAAGCACTCAAAGGAGAGGTTAACGGAACTCTTAACAGGTTGAAGGTGAGTTACTGGAAGCCAGACACATCTGGTGAAGTGGGGGAAAACACTCAGGTTTCAACAAGCGAGGGAAGTCAACTCAAATCAGATGAAGCACTTTGTTTTATTTACTCCTGAAGCAAGAAGTTACGACCCCTGACTCCGACAACACAACCCCTGAGCATGACGGTATGAACCTTTGGTATGGTGGCGTGACCTTTCAGCTGACCCCTAAGGGCTTGGTCACCAGTTACCCCACTTTAACCAGTGGCTCGGACTGTCATGCTCGAGGATCGTACCGTTGTTCTGAAGTGGATAAAGTGAAGACCAGAGATGAAGGAAAGAAAAATGAAATAAATATTAACAAGCTGAATCACAAGTGTTATCACTGAATCATAACACAAACAAATTATTCAACAAAAACCTAACCTAACTTAACCGCCGTGTAATTCAACATGTTATAATGTTAACGTTTATATCTATCAACTCTAAGACGAAAATTACACAAAAACATACAAATATAAAGTCAACATATGGACGGAAAAATGTCAGTTCCAGTTGGAAAGCTGAAGACCACAAACATGAACAGTTTCAAACTATCAGATCAAAACCAAAGTTGGCGAAGAGTGAAGAGCTCGCCAAAACTATTACACAAAGAAAAAGTTTCTCACACTCTCACCAAACTCCTGGAATGACGCTGTTTCCTCCCTCCAAAATTAGAGAAGAGAACCATTTATATGATTATTCCTACCAATAAATTCCAGACATTTCATCAAAGATAAGAAAAAAATTTAGTCTATCTAGCAAGAAGAATTACTGTAGACTATTGAAGTCTTTACACTAACTGAAATTAATATGAATATGTCAGCCATCACAGAGAGGCGAACTGGGGAACCTATGAATGAGCCTCCCACAAGCTGGGGTATAATGTACATCATCCTACGGATCCTAATGTAAGAACACCAAGCCGGGATCCAAACTTGGGTATAGGATCCTGGGGAACCTATGGATAAACCTCCCACAAGCTTAGGAAGCTGTGTGTTGAGCATCCTCAATGGCACGCAACCCTGTGATTTTACGGGGAATTCACCGCGCGCCATAACTCTGTTTATGTCGCCCTCTTGAACATCACTTTCCCACGGTCTGTCACCTCATAAATATAGACAACCAGGGATGCATCTTCCTGAACAAAGTCTACAATGATCTATTTTATACTTCAAATGTTACACTGAATCCTAAGTAATCCAGTGTATACGTTTGTGGCTCTCAGCATCGCCTGTTCAGCTAAACACCAGCATCACCTCAGAACATTCTATCATCAGTTCTCACAATGAGAGAAAAATATATATATCCAAAGGTATAGAGCATATGAGGCTCACAGGTTTTCCTAGTGTGCCAGGAACAGTAACACACAGTATCAAACACAACGAGAGACGCACCAACCTAGAGTTAGTAGGCAGCCGCGACTAACTTCCCTAACTTGGTCCCCCGGCAGCCAACAACTACTGCACACAGTTTTGCATTGCTAAGTCTCAGCCCATACTTGGCAGCATGTGCGATGCAGTCCTTCCGCTGCAGGCTACAAGATGTCTATAAACTACATGCCTCTACAGCCACTCCATAAACATCAGACTACAAGACTGTCAGTAAAATACAGAGAGCGTGATGCAGTCTTTAAGATGCCAGCTGAACGATTCTGTCTTTAACCCCAAAAGCACGACGGTATGAACCTTGACCTCGCCGGTACGATCTATGGCTATGAGGTCTGACCGACCTTCTAGGCCTGACCTCTTCAGGGTCAAGTCAAAGGCCAGGCTATCATGCGAAGGGTCGTATCGTCTTCCTCAAGGGGATAACAACCTCCCTCTCAATACATTCTCCAGACTGACAAACGTCAAAATGCGGTTCATAAACAGCGAAACCCAAGATATTTTCTATACATATCAAAGTTAAAAAGAAAAGGAAAAAAAGACATAAACTACGAACCAAACACCGACATATCATACACTGCGGGCGACAACTTGCAGATTATATATCGTAAGCCGCACATTGCATGCCACACACTGCAGGCCACAAACTGCAGGTCACAGAGTGTAGGACGCACGATGCATTCCACAGACTGTAGGGTACAAAATAATCTTACTTGGCATCGCCCTCAACATGACTTTATTCATGACGGTATAAGGCAGAAGCGGTATAGTTCAGATCACATGTTACAACACCACGCAAATGACTGAGGCCAAACATCTCAAGGGCATTTTTCAACCAAGTTTGCTGTATAGATTTCCTTCAATCTTTAGCTTTCATTCAGTCACGTCGTGTAGAGTAGTGAATAATTTTCAGTGGTGTGTGTGTGTGTGTGTGTGTGTGTGTGTGTGTGTGTGTGTGTGTGTGTGTGTGTGTGTGTGATAGAGAAAATCATCTCCCTTTATTACACTCTTATTCACTGCAAACGGCAAAATATACTGGCTACTACAACAGCACTGCAGTCACTACTAAGCTGCCATTGTACTTGAGATGGGAAAGTAAACGCAAGTGACCCAAGTACGTCCAACTTGGTTACATGACACAATAAACTCTCTCTCTCTCTCTCTCTCTCTCTCTCTCTCTCTCTCTCTCTCTCTCTCTCTCTCTCTCTCTCTCTCATGATAATAGATAAACAAATCCTGCTGAGTCCTCCCACGTGTTAGGACAAATGTTATGATCCCCGTTTGATACAGACAAATCTTACCTTGAGAGTGTATTACATCAGCATCGCCAGCAACTATCCGTATCTCTACAACTACATCTGGATACATAAAAGAACATCATTCAGCAACTGATCATCTCTGATCAACTCTTCAAATGCGTAAGATGCAGTAACTTCAACAAGAGTCCCTCTATCCATAAAAATGTTTCTATATCTTTAAGTCTTCCAGTTCACAGTTGACTCCTTCAACCAGGCATACTCGAACCTGAGCGCATGCGTGAACGCGTCGGTGGTCATGTCACCAAGGGACCTACAGGATCGGAATGAGCGCCAGGATAAGGCTATTCTATTGTTGATACACAGGAGGCTGCTTAGCTCGCTTCTGAGGCGCCATGCCTTGCTTCGCTATTCTGCCAACTATACAAAACCGTAGTAGGTACAGAAAGATAATTTACTCATAGTCTGTAAAGAAAGCAAAGATTTTCCTACGATATTTGCGACATACTGAGGTCAAACCCTTTGAAAACAATATAAATCATGACAATACGAGCTTAACACGGTTGTAACAGAGACATTAATACTGGCCTGTGACCCAACACAGCAAGCACCAACTTTATCACAAACGTTACAACTATACTCATCCTTAATGGCCAATAAAAGGAAGGCATCTCATGCATATGTATTTATATAATTCTATATATATCTTAGGGTGTGTGTGTGTGTGTGTGTGTGTGTGTGTGTGTGTGTGTGTCTAAACCAAAGTAAGTCTGTTGTCTATAATGTTTCCCCTTGACATACTTCACGTCCGTAATTTAATAAAGTATATATACTACCCTGTTAATGGTCCAGCTCTGCCATGTAACACGCATCTCTCACGATGAAAACCAGCCCATACACCAGTATTGCCGTATGACGCCACTGGTGACGAGCCGGGGGAATGTTTATATGGGAGAGCTGTCACATGGGAGGAAAGGACGGGTTGTCGGGCCGTTGTTTTTAACCGCCGTCTCAGTCCCCGTTTGCCAGTTTTGTTGGGAGAGGCTGGAGACCCATAAACCGCCTCAGTAACCACCCGCAGCCTCAGCAACTTTTAATAGAGCGCCACATCTCCAACCGTCGCTTATAGAAATCAAGCTGAAGGCAGCGTCGTAAAAGAGGAGTGAGGCGACCCAGTCGATGCTTACTGGGTAAATGACTTCCTACATGCAGCAGTCTGGCCCAAGTCTCTGGCTGGCGCTGATCTGCCAGTTTGCATGACAGTGTGCCTGCAACACACCTGATAACTCCAGACGGTAGTCCAACCTGGAGTTCAGTGTTTCATACAAGAAAAGCAAACATTCTGTGACTTTACCGCTAGCATTTGGTAACCGTTCCCCACCTTCAGTCCTGTACCACATCATATCTTCTTACAATCTTCAGTGTCGATTACTCGTATACCTGTAATATACCACTGAGGATTATAGTAAGCACTTAAGAACTAAAGATCTTTAATAAGAATAAGAACAGCACCTAAATAATGAGTCTTGAATATAGAATATCTTCCAAATACAGTTCCTCTCTATGTCAAACGAATACTTCCTTGATACTGTCTCCTGGTTCCTCCCCATGCAGAATCCTGGGTATGGAACGCCTCGCTAACTAATACACAATGCAAGATGCAAATGATGGTGACTGTTTCGAAAAATAAGAAGTAAACTTACCTTCAAGGAGTCGCAACGTAAACTTGAGGCACAATTTGCGAGATGGCCAAGACTGCTCCTCATATATCAGAAACATATGAGTTTGGGTTTACGGTTCATTTAACGTCTAGCTAGGGCAAGTTACGTGCATCATAAACTTAGAAATCAAAGGCATTCGGAAGCATTGTAACAACGCAGATAGTCTGAACGATGGGCAGTAACAAATCGTAAAGATAACCCTAGCCCAATGGCGATACTTGTGGAAGGTTATGTTCTAGAGGAGGAGGAGGAGGAGGAGGAGGAGGATTGGCGGTAATGGTAGCAGTAGTAGCAGCAGTTTCAGTACGACGGTAGTAACGACGAAGAATATAGTAGCAGCTGGAACAACAGCAGGAACTAAAGCAAAAGTATTTGCGAATTCTTAATTGAAGCAAAAAAAATGCGTAATAAAAAAAGATAGCAAAGTTAAGGTCATTTTAATTCAATGTTCTGAATCAATCTACACATTTTTTTTCCTCTCTCTCTCTCTTCATATCTAAGGAAGCATCATTCCATTACGAAAACAGTAATTTCCTATTCATTGATAAAAACAAACAGTATTTAACATGATAACCATGTTTCTATTATCCTAGCAAACATACATGCATCATGGTAATCGCTACAGATCGAACATGAATATATAAAAAAAAGTTGGGTACAAGTTTAATAAAACTAATATTGCTGTCATACTCAAGATCTTAAAAGCTATAAATCTAAAAAGAAAGTCAAGTACTGATTGTTGAACTGTTATTATGTTCAATATAAGCATTACTTACTATTCTCCCAGTGAATGATCATCTGTCACTTGCCAGTGTGTCCAGATATAGCTTTTCGTGAAGATAACCGTCAGCCACAGTACAAGCGCCGACGTGCGAATGAAATCTCGTATGAACAGCCAACAGGCATATGAATGACCTCTCCTGTAATGCTCCTCCAGCAGCAACAACGCTGGTGCTCTCACGAGCAAAGTGAGCACGAATGCTGACCATACACAGAGGATTTCGTTTTGGAAGGAAGAATGCTAATAATACAGTAAACACTAAGAAACTCCTCCAAAACTAATCAAAAAGAAGTTATAGCTATCTGCATATTTCATAATTCCTGTTCATTACAAACATCACCTGTACAACAATTTTCGCAAGCCTGGTAAAATATCCAGCAATCTGGCTAGCAGGGTAAAACACAGGGCAAAGAAAAGAAAACTGAGTTACCCCTCACTTTCCAACCTCGTTTCAGAGAAAACGTTTGTCTCTCCGTATTCAGAGAGCTTGTAACTTTAGTTTTCAGGAGGATAAACAAATGAAGATTTCATATACGACAAAACATTAAGTAGACGACTCACAGGAGGCATGAGAAAAGTAAGAGGATATTCTGCCAATAAGGGAAACGATCTAAAACACGTATACCGTATCAGTAAAATATGGAAACAGTCATATACTCCACAACCATGTATACTATGGAATTTAATTCACCACAATCTTAACTGTGTTAAAGATCACATACCAATTAGGGAGAATGTGTAGCTACAGGAAATCGAAGCGTTACTGAGACGTCTCAGAGAGACAGACATAAACTTAAGAATCCACGTGTTATTAAATCTGACTTCGATTCAGAATGATAGGATTAATTCTCCTCTGGCTGAATGATGAGATGAACTCATATAAACAATTTGTTTATATATATATATATATATATATATATATATATATATATATATATATATATATATATATGTGTGTGTGTGTGTGTGTGTGTGTGTGTGTGTGTGTGCAAACACGTCCTTTACTTCCATTCCGTATTTAAGGTAAAATATGTAAATATGTTCATTGTCTACGTATCTTGCTAAGTTACATTGATTTACTGACAACCCAGAAAGTAATCAGTATCATATCTGACACATACACAGCTGCTGATATAGAGTCAAACAAAATCAAGGTTAAATCATCCCGTTTAAATTCAACACTGCCAGAGATATTCTTGTAAACAAGTTTGTGAACAGGGAGGTCCTGGACGAACGATAAAACTTAAGTACTTACTACCTCAACGGTGGTATACGAAGAGAGGCTTCTGGGTCTCAAGTCTGCGCAACATTCAGAAGCAGAGCTGTGATGGATTCCTTTAAAGTGAAAGCCTCTTTGACGAGACTGTAATCCTTTTCGTCCACTGGCGATGATGATGATGAAGATGATGATGATGCAACCTCACTAAAAATGTGACGAGTTTTCACTGGCGGTGTTAACCCTGTTTACAGAAAACTTTCATCTGGTACTATCGGGAAAAGTTCTAATTTTCGGCGTCTCGGACTGAGAAGACTTTCTGATGGCTGAGGTCGCTGAGGATCTGATAAGTGGTAACTGAGGCATTACTGGTGGCGTGGCCAGCCTCCCGTCGCTGGCTTAACATGGCAGGCGACGCCCACCACATTAATCTAACATGAAGACTGTGAGATATTGCGGCCCGTCTTCATCAGTGTCCCGCCCGGCCCACCCTGAATGCCCCCATAAAACCCTCCCTGATGGACAGATAGTTACCAGCAGACGTCTAGAAACAGGGTATACTGACGCACTATCACTACACGAGACACCCACCAACGGCCAACCTCAAATATTATCTCCTGAAAACACAGCTAATGAGCACCAGATGCCCCACCATTACTTACAAAGATACATTTTCCCATCACAGAGAATCTTACATTCAAAATATATTAACGTCTACTTAACATATCACCATGACTTCAATATATAACAACGGAAAATTCTAAAACGATAGATTTTACCAATTTGTTCATGGTGTTACAAAATAGTTTTCTGCCAGATTTAGTAAAGTCATACGATGACAACCAGAAGGAGGTAAATCAACAAAGCCTGCGACTCAACAAAGTAATATCAAAATTATATTACCATGATAGATATTCAACCTGAAAGTCTCAAATCACAAAAAGGAAACGATATCTACTCTCCAGTTATCAAAACTATTGAGCTGATCACATTCATACAAGGAAACTCACCAGCGCTACGCATATAACAAAATTCATTACGTAGCTAAAACGTAAACAACGTCAAATGACAGTGCCTTTTTTCCATCTATATTCAAATTTCATTTGGCCATTATTCAGCAGAACACGGATGATAAAGACGAAATACACAAGTTCTCCCAAATAAAACACAATCTGATCTCTCCAATCTCCCCCTGAGAACTGGCCAGCACCACTTGCTTGCCCCCCTCCCCCCTTTTTTACCATTCATTCTTATTCTTTTCTCCTATTCGTTTCTTATCTATGTGTAATCTCTCTCTCTCTCTCTCTCTCTCTCTCTCTCTCTCTCTCTCTCTCTCTCTCTCTCTCTCTCTCTCTCTCTCTCTCTCTCTAATCCTGCATCCTTTCTATTTAGGAAACTAAACAGAACGAATCATACAAAAAAAGAAAGAAATCCAGAAGCACGCCAGAATAGGAAACAGAATGATAACAGAGAAGTGGAAAAATACCCAACTAACAAACTCTAGGACGCAAAGCAAGAAACAACAAGCCTAACAATTGTTTCCTTACCCAGCAGCCAGATGCCAACCATACTATAAGAAAATGCAACTACTTCATTATGGACCTTTAATAACATTATATGCATCTACCGGCCACCAATGTAAGTGCTTGAGGGAAATAATATAATAATAATAATAGTAATAATAATAATAATAATAATAATAATAATAATAATAATAATAATAATAACTAACTAACGCTTTATTTAAACAATCTGCAGATAAAGACTGAATACACGTAGAGAAAATTTATACAACACTGTGTGTGTGTGTGTGTGTGTGTGTGTGTGTGTGAGAGAGAGAAGCAGGCCAGGTAAATTGGACCCCCACTACCTCCTCAACCGCAAAAGACGTGCAATCACATCACCAAACATGATCATAAGTCAAAGGGAGCAATGTAATTCAACTCCTAGCCAGGATATGATGCTCACCAGAATAGCCCACCCGATAGCCGTAAGAGGTACGTGTTTGCAGGGCAGGATATCCCGCGTGTCCAGGGAAGGAAGGCTGTCTTTCGTCCCTCAGGTTCTACGTCATAATCTCTATATGTTCAAAATTTGCCCTACGCCAGCACCACATGGCTCGTCGGTAATGGTGGATGATTAGGAACTCCCTGATTTTAAGCAATCAAAATGACATATCTTCATGTTGAAACTGTTATATATATATATATATATATATATATATATATATATATATATATATATATATATATATCCACATTACAATATGTCCTGAGAAACTATATGAGACTACTAGTGCCAGAAACAAACAATTGTTACTTAATGTTCTCACATTCAGTAAAGTTAGTCACTTATTTATTGTATTCGTATGCACTTGCAATGACCAATTCATTCAACAACTCAAAGTTGAAGTTCCCTTTACAATGACGTTAAATAAGACTCAATAATCAACGAAATCAGCGCTAAACACGTAACGCTTTTCATTAATGATCTATAAACATAAAACATATAATGAATGAAAGTTTTTGTTATCAACTACACGAGCAGTAGGCCACCACAAGGGTCCACAAACCACAACAATGTTGTCATCATCTTGTTCTACACCACCTGTTTCCTCATCATCATCATCATCATCTTACCACGTTCAGATCATGAAAGTCCTCATCTTCCCGTTCAGAGATCATACAATTATGACGCTCATTAGCGCCGTAAATGTGGGCGATGCCGCCAGTAAATTATTAGCTTGTCTAGGCCAGCGTGCCTGGCCGCCCGCCACACCCGAGTTGTAACTCACCACTAATTGGATCCCTCACTTTGTTTACATTGTTCCAGACGGTCAGGTGTCACATCCGACGAACTAATATTACCTCCAGACTTAACTTGTTAGTTCCACGCCCCGCCTCGTAGGGCGAGGAACATCAGTGTTCAGGTTGTCTTATTATGTACATATATTAGTCAAACTCTGGGTTTATTGACGGTGGCAACAGTGTCCCAAGAAGGTATTACATTCATAATCATTCCAGTCTGATTCAAGAAATAATTACAAAACCCTTGAAGACAATATAATGTGTTTGTTTGAACTAACAGTTCAAAAAGTACTTTGTCGGATACTAGTCTATCGCAAACCCATAACAAAAGTCTTTTCAGATTCAAAGGCGACAGCAGTTTACTATATTACTGACAGCCCCAATAAATCTTATGTGTGAACACAAAGCTGTCATTACTGCTCCAAAGACATCTTTCTGTATCTAAAACGAAACTGGTCTCAGTATGCACCAATGGTAACAACAAGTGAATTCTTCCCTCCACCTTCAAAAGGCAAAGCGCCAATATCAAAAATCACATGAGTCACCCATGTCAGCAGCCGCCCGCCATACTTTCATGTGAAAGCTTGGCGAGGGAGGAAAGTATCATAGAAAACGTAGAAATTTAAGGAGTAGCTGTGCAATATTCATCACACTGCGCCGTTTGTACACTACATCTTGTAATATGCCTAGTTTTAACTTTTAAGAAACTGCAGACCATTATGAAAGCTTAAATGTAATCAGTTTTTCTCTGTAATTACATTAGAAGCACATCAAATCAAATAAATTTGCCATTATCGTGTGGCGGTTAAATTCCACCCAAACATAATTCAACCAGAGAGGTCAGATTCGCTTGCAGGCACCTCCCTGTGACCTTAAGTACCTGCGGCAACAAATTAGCTCGAGGGAGAAAACCAATCAGCATGTAATATCCTAATTTGCCAACCCTCTCTCCGCCAACAGTTGCCAATATGCCTATTATTAAGGCATCTCAAGTGACCTCTGCCAAATTTTAGGGAGATGCTGACACATTCAAAATCAAATCAAAACCAGAAATGATCAGATACGTTAAAATAGTCAAGCAGTTGATTCATACATTATCGTGTTATGTAAGGAACTAGAACGCTGGGTAACCAATGTTTCCTTAAGAAGAAAGTCTAACTTCTAATATATTGAAAGTACTTCACTAGAGGAATAATACAACACGATGAAAGCATGCAAGTCCACGGAAAGACAGTATAGAAAGTGAGAGAGAAAAAATATCAAAGGACAAACCGCAAGAGAGAGGAAGGAAGGTTCTAAAAGTTATCCTACAAGTTGGGAAACGAGGGGACTGGATTTGTGAAGAAATTGATGGCTAAGAGACGTGGAAACGGGAGAGTTGATGGGTGAGATGGAATTTATAGTTGAGGAGTAGAAACGAGGGGAGCTGATTGCTGAGAGAAGTAGAAGGAGTAGGCAGAGTGGGAAGAGGGTGGCTGATTTTGATTTCTGCCACAAGAGATGCAGATTTATTGCGCACTCCTAGCCATCCCGTGGACAGCAGAGCAAGAGAAGATACAGAGCGCACGAAAGGTCCAGGAGACTGGGCCTCAAATGACTGAATTGCATTACAAGTTACGTGGTGCGGGAACTACAAGGATTGGGAATCAATGAATGAACTATAAGAAGGTGACGAAGCTGATGCTTGATCATAGTAATGTGAGGAAACCGAAAGTTGAGGAGTAAAAATGTGATGACGTTGATGGTTGAGGGAGGGAGAATGGAAGCTACTGGATGAGATGATAAGAAGAAATAAGAGAGAGTTGATCTATGAGAGCAGATTTGTGAAGGAGATGATGGCTGGGTAAAAATATAAGGGAGTTTATGTCTGAGGGGGTCAGTATGTTACAAAGACATCGATGTTCGATCATTAACCGCGTAATCTAAAAAAAAAAAAAGATATACTGAAATACAGTAAAACAGACTAACTCGGTTATATATCTTACCTATCACCAAGCAAGAACTCCAACTCCACCCACTACCACAAAAGGATCCCTGTATCCTGCATCCCTAATCACAAGCCAATAATTACTCATCATGTAACTGTTATATCATTCAATCACTAGGGCTCAGTTCCAGGCCATGTTGTACATTCTGCATTCTCTTTTGCGCCACCGCCCACAGGATGGGCTGGAACGCCAAATAAATTCGTGTTTCTGTGGCAAAAAACAAAATATATGAAAAACTATGGTGTCGCTCCAAGGTATGTTTCTCTCAACTCCGAGCCAAGGACCTCTGTTTTCCCTAACCACCTCCCCACGACTTCTTTCTCCCATCCAACCCTACGATCTCTGTCCTTCTCTCATCCAACTGACACAAAACCACTTCAGAATGTTCGTTCCCTACTTAACCTACGTAAGTGCTACGACCAAACCAATATATATACCCTATTCACAGTACCTTTCCATGTGATATGGTTCCAAGTGGACCATACCCTTTGTCTCCCAGCTCACCACAGCATTTACGTTTCCCTGTCCCGACCCAAGATTTTTTTTTCCTGTCATTCTGTCTCGTTCCCCTGTAGCCACCTTAGCTAGATTCCGAGCGTTGCATACCATCACCATTGCCCCTTGCTGACCTGTGTGACCCCCTCCCATCTCCTTCCCTTCCAACCTCACCAAAATCAGCAACATTCACAGCAGAGACCCGGCAATTCCACGTCCAAATCCACGATTCCCTAACTCCAACCCAGGGAGTTAGGGTCCTCCTTCCCCCCACCCAACACTAGAATCTTCAACCACAACCACCTCTTCTTACCACCCTGCCAACCCCACCTCCAGCCATCTCCTCATCCTCCCCAAGTTTTTCTCCTCGAGTGCAACAAACTCCAGGACCTTCCCCCTCCCCACCCACCCCCACCCCCCCTGTACCCTCTTACATCGCCCGGACTTTGTGTCGGGAGAAATTCGAACCTGTTCTTTACTGCTTTTTCCAGGATGTAATAAATGGCAGAAATTGTTGGAGGTGGTTTATGGCACATGATACATTTCTTCTGGCGAGTCAGCGGGCTTGAAAATATACTGTACAACGAGGGCAAGAGTTGGCCTCGAACTATCGGCTTTAGTATCTAAAAACTTTATCGTTACTCTCCTTATCACACCCATTACGCCCTTCACGAGTTCGTTGGTAATAAGGGCTGTCTATCACCGGCGGCAGTGTACCACCACACAATTCATGTTGCTGTCTATTGGAAAATATGTACCATCGGAATCGCCATGGCTTAATAACAAGCCTGCTCATGAACCGAGCTAACCTTGTATCAAATAAGCAGCGAAACATATACGAAACCAAACCGGAGCTCCCGAATCTTGTAGTGGTAGTGCTAGCAAAATAATTATACACACTTCCAAAACGTCCAATTCTAAATCTACTTGATGTTTTGACGCACTTCTAGTTATCTTGAGCTCTGTCTGCACGCGAGAACGTTTGGCTGGAAATACGGTCGATAACATCTGACTATCTGGACCCAGTGGGTCATGCACACGGAGTCCTCCAGCAAGATGCTCATCTAATATCATCCTGTTCCCCATTCCTCAGTGGCGTCCTCCAGGTACACAGCTGACCATAAGTCTTCTGTTACGTTACGTAATTCAAAGATGCCTTCTGTCTAAACATCTCTCCATGCAGATATAAACTTATTCTTATTCTAAACACGGTATTAATGATACACAAAAACCATATTACGAGCATAATTTCAACACAAACGAAACATTCCCATTAACGAAACCAAGAAATTGCTGTTCAGAGCAACAAAGACGTCAGCGATCAATCTTCATTAACTGTGGCATCATATTACTACCTCCGCTTACCTCCTTGCTACGTACCCTTCACCTGTACAGCCGCAAAAACGATTTGTGTGAGCTTACTTACGCAAATGAAACCTTCTAAATCATCCTTAAATTCTGCTCAGCATCTCCATTCTATGGTCTGCAGTTCATAATAAGTACGTGACATTTTTCTTCCCTCCGTCACACCAACCTACTCATAGAAATTTGAGCCATACAGATGTGAACGGCGTGACGCTGATCCTCCCACGTACAGCCATAGCAGGAACGTTACGAAGGCAGCCAGACCACAGTCCTCGGCTGTGACAAGGCAATGACTCACACACTCCCGAACATTAACGTCCTATCTTACACAAGGTAAAAACATCCGACTGACGAAACTCGTCGTGGTATCATTTAACAAAATAAAAAATCTGAAACATAAACTCCTGAATCCATATAGGGGCAACAAAAATCATCACCACAAACCTCTGTATCTGTACACGATCGCAAAAAATCTGAAACACAAACTAGGTAAGTTATATGCATTAAAGAAAAAAAAATAATCTGAAACATAAAACTTCGGATGATAACCTACGCTTGCCATGAAGTCTGGACACGACCTAAATGACTTTAAAATCAACACATTACTTCCAGTAAATATGACCTGATGGGCCGAGTGATTCACGGCCGACTGAAATCATCCCGTAAATTCAGCCCGGCGCACACGAGAGGTGCTCCTCACTCCATTGCTGAAACTAATCTCTGCGACACGAGCATCTGCTGCCCTAACAGGTTCTTAGGCAGGCCACCGTCACACCAGTAATCCTACTACCCAGCCACACACCAACCCCTCATACACAAGACTCACTGTATCATTACACACTAAAAAAAAAAAAATTGTCAGTTCTCGACTTGAATGGAAATGAGCGTGTTTTCATCCATACATACACCTCATACACTTATAAGCGTTAACGAGGGCGTCAGACGAGTGGGTAGGAATGCTACCGCACCCAAATATGAATCTTTTTATACCCAAGGACCGCAGAAGTGAGCAGAAATTCTCACGTGTTGCTCATGTCATACTCTGTACATCTTCCCCCATGAGGCCATCTGAGGAGGACACATGAGGGCAGGGCAGAGAAGACTGCAGCACCACACACGTCTCACCCTCACGCCTCCTAACTCGACCAACACCCCCGCCAACAAGCCCCTGACAAGGGGTTTACCCTAAACAATGCGGCAGCGTCAAGTTACCACACGGGAGGAGGGAGGGAGGGAGGGAGGGAGGTGGGGGGAAAGAGAAGGGTCTGGGGGGAGGGGGCAGTTAGGCATAAGCAAACATAAGCAAGCACATCCGAGGCATGGATAACAGGTAAGATACGTAGCATACTTATGTCATATGAGAGAGAGATGAAGCCAAATGTTTAGCATCAGTAGTCCAGATGGACGTGGCACTTACGATCTGGTAATCAAGTGTTTATACTCATAAGTATAAAACGATCTCTGGAGGAGATGAAGGGTACAGACGTCAGTGACAACTGGAGTATGATGGATGCCTTAAATATTAGGTTCTGGAAGGTGTGGTAGCGGTGCAGATGGATCTTAGGAAGTAACTGTGTAACGGGAGGGTCACTGGGGTCACGAGTCGAGGCACCCCCGAGGTGACAGGTCAAGCAGGGTAGACCACCAGGAGGCTGAACCAACACTAAAACTGACAAAGAAAAACAAGACCAAAGCAGAAATGTACCAAATAACACAGCTTTCCAATGAGTTTCTGCCACTATCAGAGGCTAATTTAATATGCATCTCATGTTCATCCCGTGAGCGGTAGCAGCATTGTCTCTCCCCGCATTTCACTGGTCCTTTCATCATCTCTTGAGGTTAATTCCAAGTCGTCATAGGGTCAAGCCTTCATATCCAAAAGGGCCGAGTAGTTATTCTCAAAGGGTTAAAGGCAATACGAGACGTAACTTATGGTTTAGGCCGAGGTCAAGGAAGACAGAGTGTGGATATGTTCCATTGAGTCTAGAGCTCCGAGTAAAAATGTTATAAGGTTGGCCAACACAGGACCCAGCAACGTGAGGAACCTGACACCTCCACCTCCACCTCAATCCCCTCCCTCACCTTCCTCGACCCACCCCTCACCATTACACACCACCTCACCCCTCCTCTTTTTTTATGTCCATCTCACAAGCACCTCACCAAAGCACCTTTAACTCATCGGACTAATCGAAAACGTCTTATCCTCCCTCCTATCTCATGAGTGGTATACACACAAAACAATAATCGTTTATGATCAGGAAACGGCAAGATATACAGCCAGTGGGGCGTGAATTGTCATCAGAACGGTAATCTTCGCCCTGTATCACCCACCCCACCCTTCTCGGCGGCCACTTGATACCCAGCATAAAAAAAGGACGAAGATCACACAACAAGGTAGTGATGGTGGATGGGGGGGATGGCTGGTAGGGAGGGAGTCCTATCGGTATGAGAGGAAGGGGCTGAGGGGGGTGGACTCTTGGTGTTGGATGTGGGGGGGAAGGGGGAGGGACGAAGGATTACGGAATTCTAAACCTCTAAAGTCCTCTTCCCTTTCATCCCGTCTCACGTCCAATACCTACATACGTTCATAAGCTACTTTTATATCTTTCTCGTAGAATCCTCCTCAAATCCACTCATACAAATCCATTCTTCTCAAAATATGATATCACGGACAACTTGTGGTTTAAAGTGTAAATGCATGAAACCTTAGAAGCTGGACCCTTTGAAATCAATCATCTTCAGGCTTCTGAGTGGCAGCATCATATTCCATCACACTGTATTACTACTTGTCTTCTCAATTCTAATTACTCGATTTTCTTTTCAATCCTCAGTTTTGTCTCACCCTCGAGGTTGTTATGATATAATTAGTGGCTGGGGATACGTCTGCACCACACCACTGGTGTTATACACATATTCATGCTAAGCCTTAGCCTCTTGTTAGTTAATCTAATTTTCATTTTTCATTTTCCTATCAGCCTACGCTTGAGCTGAAACTTAAGTCTCAGCTTCTCACTGCTTTCATTCTCATTTTCTATCTAGTGTTTGTATTACCCTCTTTTCTTCTCTCTGAGGACGAGTTTCCAGTTATCACTGTTAAAGTCTACCTTGTAGGAACTCTCTCTCCGCAAAGCCTTTATTTTTTTTCTTCTTTTTTTACCCGGCCGCGTTTCTCACCTCTATCGCCTCCCAACACTGAGAGCAAATTCAGAACGTGTCTTGCATGTCTTTCCTCAGCTTTCCCGGCAGTTGTTGCTTTCCCACACTACTCATCCCAGCAGGTGTTCTCTTCAACCCCAGAGCACACCAGTCTACCCGTCTGCCTCTCGCGTGAGTCTGCAGCATGTGGCGGGTGTGGTGGTGTGCATCAGGTGGCCACGCTGCCCTAGCTACGGGGCTTCGGGTCCGGCTAGGTTTTCCTGGCAGGGTAACCGGATGACGCGGGAAGGGCTGGCTCCCGGCACCACCATCTCCTACAACACACGCTCCTCCTCATCCTCCGGCTTATACCACTAGTGAGGCTCCTCGTTCCCTATGCCAAGTCAGTACTTTTTCCGACACGGTAAGAACGCTCTTGTTCCCGTTCGGGCCCACCCTATGTCGATCTACTGTGCCGACTATACACTCTATGCTTGCATCAACCTACCAACTGCTAAATGACCTTTGTCTATACTAATAATGATACATTTTGACTTTCACCAAGGAAAGCATTAAATATTAGTTAAGTCATTCTACGGAAATTTACAATGTGTCCTGTAAAGTACGTGGACGCATCAACTTCTATACATTGAATTAACATTAAGATCCATTGAACTTGAACATCTGCTTAAAACAGATTCACAAATTAAGTATACTGCTGCAGCAGACTCTTAGATCCAGTAACACAACCAGATAGAGCTAATAACAGCTCATGCACACAAGCTGTAGGTCGGGACATGGACATCGTGGACAGCAGCGCCTCTCCTCCGCCATCAAGCGCTCATTAAACCACCAGCTGGGTAATTTTTCAGTAAACAAAGGATGAAGGCGAGAAAGATGACACCAAGCGGGCCGCCACCATGGCCTTCTCAGCTGAGGGATGCTTGCCATGCCAGTAATCAAGGGAATGTGTGCACAAAATCTGTATATATTATAAATATGTCCCCTCAGAACGACGGCACGATCCATTACCACGACGGTAAGACCCTTGAATACTATGGTACAACCTTATGTATCATGACGTGACTGACCTCATCCGTAAGGGTTAAGTTATAGGTCACTCCATACCAAAACGTAGCACCATAATGCTGAAGGGTCGTAAAGTCGTGGTTAAGGGTCTCTCAAGCATCAGTAGAGGACAGTAGAGTTACACCATGGCCTTTGAGTTTATAGACTACCGAACACGACAACGACGACACTGCAATACCATAATACGACCGGTAAATTCATGTGGCCGCATAATAGCGATAGAGAAGCACAACGTACGCCCTCTGAGCATGAAGGTATGACCTTTGGGTACGACGGTCTGGCCTCTGATCTCATCAAGAACGAAAGACACGGAGTACAAAATACAGGCATGAGCGCGGGGTTGTAAGAGGAGGGGAGCGTGCAGAACTTGGATGTGGTCATGACACCAGGAGAGTACAGGAAAGCCCACCGTTCTCCCCGCGTCGCATTGCAATGACTTCCACACAGCCTCCGCCCGCCACTCTCATTGTGCCAAACAAGCTTTGTCATCCCGTCCATACTTCCGCCTCGTCTTGATCTCAGCTCCCCGCCCACCCGTTCACTGCGCTACCTCGTCTGTTTGTTCCCACCAACGATCTTTCAACCTCCTACCATCCAACCAATGTCGCATCCCTTCTACCATATATCCTAGCCTTAAAAGAACATCCTTAGGATATTATCCTTTCCTTCAATATCAAAGCTGTCTCCGAAAATTTCTGAACTATATTCTGATATTATTCAACATACAATGTTAAATCAACAAAGAAGACTAAAGATAAACGTGTTATGAATTATACACAGAGCACAGATATAGTGGAATATGGGCAGGTATACAAGTCCCTCCAACTCTGGCCTCAAAAACTGCAAAAATTTATGGGAAACGGAAATGTTATTTTGACAAGTCTTTTCCTGTGAATGCAAACTTAAGACGATTATTCAGGGCAACGGGGCAAAAAAATGTAAATTAAATGGAATTCTAGAAAATTAACGTTTTTAAAGCCTTGACAAAAAAACTGGGTTATGCGAACGCGACAAAACCCGATCATCATTCTTAATTCTTTGTTTCATTGCGTGGTATTCTAACATTAATGTTTAAACAAACAGCATTAATCTCTCACTGCAGATTTAATAAAACCTTGAAGATGACCTCTGTATCATCCAAAAGATGTCAGTCTAACGTGTACTACCGGATTACGTTGAACTATATGTCAGAGTATCCCTCTCCCTAGGCTGATGCCTGCTCCTCTGGAGTCCGCATGATCGAAATACACAATTTCTGAACCTCTCGGCATCAAGACAGTGCTGCAGTGAGCGTGACGTACGTCCGGTCGCGTTTGCTGACCTCCTAACACTCCATGCCAATTACAGCTGGGGGTGGTCCTACATGATCAAGCCGGGAGCTGGAATCGAACCAGGAAGCATTATTCAGAGGCGAGCGGAATGACCACTCAGCCACCACAGGGGCCCCCAAACTGAACTGTGACACATCAAGGTATGGGAGTGTAAGGAGTCATTATTCACACTCGACAGTTTTTCAATCATTGTCGATGTTTGCATTGTCCATCAGTCCATCAATCTCCCGCCCTTACTGCCACAGCTCATTCAATCACTGTCACGTATTACTCCCACATGAGTACAGAGACACAACTGTACTGACTCCCCTCACACTTGGAGTAGCTTGGCAATACACACCTTGCACTACAGGGTCACAGGACGTGTACAAAGCTTAAAAGGATTTACCAAAAACTCCAAAAATTCGGAATAACTACACACTGATCTGAAAAGACGAGTTTTGTTGAGTAATGGGCCGCCAGGAAACGTAATTTTCCAATGAGGGTGGGAATGTTTGGTTACGTGCCGTGAGGGTAAATACACAGCAGGGGAGCGCCTACACTGCCCTGCCACCACGCCCTAACCCCCCCCCCCCCCCCCCCCCCCGCCGTCCACACTCTCCTCCCTGAACACTTACGTTCCACGCCCACAGAGAGAGAGAGAGAGAGAGAGAGAGAGAGAGAGAGAGAGAGAGAGAGAGAGAGAGAGAGAGAGTCCTTCAGACACCACGATGAGTAAACGTAAATTCAATTCGGATGGAAGAGTAATATAATCTTCATATGCAAATCTGCTTAGAATATTTGCATGTGAGAACAGGTTAAAGTCATGTTCAAAACATGAAAGGAAAGGAAATAGAATACTAAAATCATGAGAAACTGCTCTCTGCATATACCTCTCTCTCTCTCTCTCTCTCTCTCTCTCTCTCTCTCTCTCTCTCTCTCTCTCTCTCTCTCTCTCTCTCACCAAGGACACCCACAAAAGAGTGGCAGTACCAACTCCTGAAGCCAGACATTATTATCAAAGCATGGCTCGCCGAACCTCTCTGGCCACTTACATGTTGCTTACGACTCGAACCGATCCTCTTTCCAACACCGCACGATTATATAACCCACAGGTGACAAACTGATCATATCTCATTGTACGAGAGTTCGCGGATATACAGTAGCGATATAAACCCACACATGTATGGTTTACAGATTACCAACAAGATTACTAACCCTAACTAATCATTATGTGTAGGTTTATACCACACTGTAGCCGCCATTATGGGATCTACACGACCCTACGATTGTTACATCACACTCTTACCACTGTTACATAACTTCAACCACACTCGAACTTCTACAGGCGTAAACCACAATATCAATTACTCGTTTACACCACAAATCTCCGATTACGAACCCACATCAAACTTATCTATAAACCACCAATTTCGAGCTCATCTAAAACCTCCCAATTACCGTCCCTGCCTACACTTATTGCCAATTATCCTGCCATGGGGTCGTTACCCAAACATAAGAGGCTCTATATATTAAGGGCGGCCCCTCTCAGCCTACACCGTAACGAGGGTGTTCGGGGCTTCCCCTCGTGGTAACTCTCATGTGAGACAACTATAAACCCTTGGGACAAGACTGAACCACAAGCCTTGAAGATAAGAGTCACCCACGGACTCAACCACACAGACTTACACAGATTAAACCTGAGGCCCTCGTAACCCTCAGGTACAACTCACTCATAAACCCTCGGGCAAGATTAAACCACACTCCCTGAAGCCAGGTGTCGAGATCTCACATACTAGAGCCATAAATCACAAGAAAACACTCAGCCACAAGCCCCTGAGGGAGACTTGACCCCTTGAGCACGACGGTACGGCCCTTGCGCATGATGGTCTTCAACTCGACCCATACGAGTTGGGTCAAACGCCATACCCTCCTATACCCAAGCGTTGCACCAGCGTGCTCAAGGGTTGCACCAATGTTCCCAAGGGGTTAACACTGGTTGCACTGGGATGAAGACATCAATTATACAACCTTAAAGTCTGGAGACTGGACTCCTCCCTCTATTATCAGATGACAACGGTCCAAAAGCCTGAAATATAACGAACTGCACCCGCCACTCAGTGTGGCAGAGAGAGGTAACGCTGGACTTCCAACACTCGGAGGAGACGAATAAGGGAAAAAATCCCTTGCATTATCCCAGACGGTTTTAAAAGAGGGTAATAAGAAATCTTGACACACTTACTAATTATCCGCTCATCATACCCTTAACACCAGCTGCTCTTCATACCATATCATGGCTCGTCACCTGGCAGAGAAATCTTTAATTATAAGGTAGGCGGGGGATAATTAGTCAGCGTCAGAGGACACTGGTGGAGTCTCTGTCATCCTGCTACAGCCCGGCATTACCTGCCACAAATATGGTCTTATCACCGCCACCTCAGCCACACTCCTCCTGCCAACTGGTCCCAAGACAGTCAACACAACTTTAGCATGGAAATGTGGACCTGGGGTCCAGCCCAGTACACGGACGTGTGGACCAGGTCCAGCCCAGTAAATGAAAGCGTCAGGCTGGGGTCCAACCAACACATCATACATCATTTATGTATTTCATAAGCTTAAATTTCATTACACCATTGGTTTGTTCTTGTTTGGCTGTGTTGGATGGTAAGTTAAAAAAAAAAAGGTACAAAAGTATAGATGAAAACAACTTATAATGTACCTTAACCACGCAGCACTGTGGTTACAGTCAGAAGTAAATGTAAAACTCTCTCCCCGTAACACACAAAGAGTATTAACATACACACACACACACACACACACACACACACACACACACACACACACCGACAGAAGACGTAGATGATGAATAGTTCTTCACATAGCATGAAATTAAGCAAGACACTTGTTAAAAAGATTTAGATACGGACTTACACGTGGTGGATGAAGGGAGCAGACTAAACACGAAAACGGTACATGAGAACAACACCCAAAGGTTCGAAAAGCGGTATGATAGTGGATACTACTGAAGATGCGGTGCCCAGCGTGTTTAAAACTTCCTTCCTGTATAGTACAAATAGGTAACCACACATACAAATTATGTTTCTTGAAGAAAAAGAAATCACACTTGGAACAGCCTCTCAGTTACATGTCAGGATAATATCTTCGTATCTACCAAGAGAGGACTCTGGCGTACTAGCTCACAAAATATCCTTCTCCTCCAGAACGTGTCTCTGACCCACAGTCTTTCTGAGAAACGCCATCCGAATAGGTGTGTGGCACTCACTACACACACACACACACACACACACACACACACACACACACACACCTCGCAAGAGCCTCCCAATTTAGCTGGACAGGTGTGATCCTCCTACCTGGCCTCCATTAGGGCAAATGAACAGGCCCTTGTTGAGGTCTAGAGCAAGCTACCCACGTGTGATTTCTGGTGAGTGGCGCCACGTCTTCCGTTCCGCTGGTCCTCAAAGCCGTCCAAGTGACGTTAATATGTATTTGAGGCCTCACTAATGAGCTTCGCTCGCTTGTTACAAGAATGCCAACCACCAGATCACCTCACACTTAAAAACATGCTAAAAAACAGAGGGATATTGTCTGATCATGGCGCTCACATACTTCACAGATTCTACAACAATCTGGGGCAGCAGTAAGATGATCAGTCATTTTACTGCGTGCAGCGTCATCCATCCACGTTATGGAAAAATGAATTTCAGACAATAATGAATAGTGACTGCTATATGTATACAGGTCGTTACAATTAATATGGATGAAGGTGTTATTCATCGTGATGGATAATATGGATGAAGGTGTTATTCATCGTGATGGATAATATGGATGAAGGTGTCATTCATCGTAATGGATAAGATCTAGGGTTTAAAAGCATTACAGCTAATTAGTCCCGTTCTCAGCCCTTGGGGTCATTACATGCATCAACGCATTGATTATTCATTACCTGTCGTTCCTGGATTTCATTTCAAAGGAGGTATTCCAACATACACACGACACAGGAACGGGTCAATGAAGCTAAGACACACGTTTGCCTCTACCCTCCACATGCGTCGGTGCTGCTCCACAAGTACTTCTTATACCCTGTATACCCACGTCAACAACAACTCCTTCGTCAGTTCATATACTGGGTGTAGGCAACAGAAACCATCAAGTATTGTTCCGTGAAGTCTCTATTCACCCGATCAGCCAGTGTCATTCGGAGGCATTCTTGAATTACAAGCAATAACGTCCACATCAACCAAGTGTCAACGCCCATGATTCCAAAGCCCATCACGACAGTCATGTGTCAGTCATAACAATACAACCCATCCTAAAACATTTCATCTTTTCTCGTTGTGTCCTCCTACAGTCACCGTACAACAACCGTGTGGAGACTATGTCCATGGCTTTCCCCAAAACTGTTAACGAGCCGCGTCCCCATCCCACCATATGCATAGACCTCTAACCCTACGACGTCCCTCCCTATCCCTCATGTGGGGATTCTGTCCTTTTCCAACAGCTCCCAAACCTTCCTCTCGCTCCCCGGCCACCTGGATGGTGACCTCCGTCACTAAGTGGCCTTCCCTCCACCCTCGCCGTGCGGTCTCTGACCTCTCGGTTTCCCTCCTGTATGGTTTATACATTTCGTTGTCTCCGACCCTCCGCCTCTTCTCAAATTCTCAAGCGACGTATGACCTCGTTCAACCCCCTCTGACCCCACGTCCTCACAAATTTACGATCCATAATGTCTTCCTTATTGAGCTGCTTTGAAAAGATGGACCAACCAAGAACTACTGATGACTGCGTCACTGTCTATGAGCCGCTGGTACATCGAAAACTGTGTTTCACTTTTCTGTGATTAACTGGGACGCAGTTTCTAGATGAAAAAGTCCATCCTAAATGGGGGAGCTGCGGGGATGGCATGCAAATAAGTGCGTCTCACTCCTGAAGGGTCCCTCCTACCGTTCTCCGTGTATAAAATGCTATAAGAGGTTACTAAAAACAGCATCACTACAGTTGAATGGTCTCTACTGTCCATGCCTTGTGAACGCGCCAGTGGTTGGTCCTTAGCGTCGTGGTCGGGCAAAAACCTTCAAAAGGAGAGTTGTCTTGATACTAATTACTTCAGCACAATGCACGCTCCGTGCCTCACACGTGTTGACAGGCACTAAAAGTGTCAATAAACTTCCCTTGTGACATTCAATAAAAGCAACTGGAAGCCGCAACGTTGGCACTAATGTTCTCCCCAGGTGCAAGCAAGAGGGAAGGTGGTGGTGGGGGGCACACTGCTTAATTATGGATTTCACCTTCGCATAAAACAGGCAGGGGCGCACGCATGGGGGGTAGGGGAGGGGGCGGACGTTGCCACCTCAAGACTTGTGAGGGAAAGTATATCATGACCTGAAAGGACACAACCTTGTACGGTGAAACATTTTTCTGTCTACGGGTAGGTCAATCAGGCATACATATTTATGAATACATATGACTCTGATACATAAGTGGATCAATAAACACCTAAGACTTACGAATAACAAACATCAAGGAACATAAAGAGACTTGTTCATCATCATCGGGGTAACAACACACACAATAAACTTATCAGACGTAAATGACGAATCTAATATAAAATAACCATGACACACCCCAAACTAATGGCCACTGAACATATACGACGAGTTCGAGCATGAAAGCATATTTTCAGCGGGGAATTCAGGCAAGTCATGTTGTCGTACAGAACTATCAACACGCATGAACGCTTACATGTGCAGGAAAAAAAAATATTTGTTCGTGTGTGTGTGTGTGTGTGTGTGTGTGTGTGTGTGTGTGTGTGTGTGTAATTATCTATCTGTAAATTATGGAGATGGAGTTCGAGGCACGTGGCCCGGCCCCATCTCCGGAACTTTCACTACTATCATATACAACTTATTGTTTGTTGTCCAGTATAACAATATTCTTCACCAAAATTATTCCATTCTAATTCTTTAAAAGTACTTCCTCGCGTCTTTCCCCTGGCTGTTCCATCTTTGCCCCTGGTTCTACCTTTGCATCTTTCGATGAATAATACATCCGCCTCTTCGTTAAAACACCTCGCACGCCGCCCAAATTTTGCCAGACCAGACGACGCTACAGCTGCAGCGGGGGAATCAAAACTTAACGTTATTAGAGGGTGTTATCATACATTAAGGTACCGCTGTTGGCGCGTGGGGGCAGAGGGCCAAGATCAGCACGTCCTTGTTAGTCAGAGGGCCCGCTGGGGCAACAAGCGATAACCTTACATCCCTCCCACCCATCCACCTTGGGAGGGACGGGGGTGCCCCTACATCTGAGGAGGAGATCCTCCAGTCCTCAGACCGGGTAAGTGAAGGTGGGAGGGGATTGTTGTGAGAGAATGGTTTCCATTTGCCTACTGTGTGAAGGAAGTCCTTTCCAACTCATGACGTGCAGGAGAAATATAAAAGTGTAACCCAAAATGATATGGGAAAAAAAGAGGCATTGACGACACCGAATAACATTACATGCAGGGAGTGTTATCCATCAATATACATGGTTTTCATATCATATAGTGTTATTATTCAAAAAGGTTCCTATTTCAACTGAGTATCATCTGCGCATCCTGACCCATGCATACCCCTCCACACACTCCCCCCATCACCTACATACTCACTCTGTCCTTCTACCTCAACCTCGAGCTTCCATGCCTCCTCTATCTCTAGTTCCATTAAACAGGTTTTGTCATTCTCCTCACGTCCATTCTTCCCAACCCTAATATCAGCTTACGAAAACCATCGATCTCTCATTCCTTTCCTTTACAACTGATAATGAAACCTCGTAATCTCACCGTGGTTGCAGCCAAATGCATAAATATTACTCTAAGCTACATACACTCTCCCATGCTAGGAACCAACACCCCACCTCCTCAACTTGTCTCTGTCTCATACTCGCCTGTTTTCGTATAGCTGTACCCATTCCCGTTTGTTGAGTACCACTAATATCTACCCACACCATACCAAGTAGTGTGGTAAATAAAATGATTTAACAAACTCTTCCGTTCACTGCAGCTGTCTCAACTCACCAACATTTCATTATTCTCAGTGAATCAATTCGCTCCTGAAACTAGAAATATAACACAAAAATCAAGACACATATCCACCTGCCTCTCTCCTTCATCATTTATAATGCCTCTGCACATAAAACTCTTCTCACAAAGTTTTCTCAACATCGGCACTCATTCCACCATCACTACTGGCATTTGACCCATCACAACCGGCAATTCAGCCTCCACACTACACTACATAATTCAGCCAGACTATTTCAAATCCTGCTCTTCTCTTGGTTATCTAACTGCAAACCTGACATCAATTCCTCTCATCTTATGAGCAGTAACTTATCTTCTCGTTACGTCTACCGTGTCCTTTCCTCTGTTACCTTTCTGCCCATCAAGTTCCATATGATTACACCTTCAAAATCCTACTGTTCTCTTCCTGAACCTCTCATCTCCACATTGTCTCACTCAAATGACAACATTCATTCTCCCACCTCACCTCACATTCGAGGCTTCCATCATATATATAAATATATGAATATATATATATATATATATATATATATATATATATATATATATATATATATATATATATATATATATATATATATATATACCAGTACATACATACACATAACCCAACATATGCAAATGTATACATCATCAAATACATACGCTCGACTGCGCATGAAATTGTGGCAGTTTTGGCACCAGTAAATAGGGCGTAGCCAAATAAAAGCCTCAGTAATGACTGCATCTCTCCCTGTTGTCCACCGTCCATCAGCACCCGTGGCCACCAGGATACTGGAGTAATCTAACTTTTGGTAAACTGTTGTGATCGAATTCGGTATCCAGGGCAATTGAAGTACAAGGGTGTCTACTCTGTGTGATATATTAGCTCTTTCACCAAACTCTTCAAGCTTTCCACTTTTACTACTTTCATATATATATATATATATATATATATATATATATATATATATATATATATATATATATATATATATATATATATATATATATTTATATTAGAAAAGATGGGTTAGTAGGTACGGAAAAATATGAGGACAAGCGGGATATAAAAATTAATGAGGTGCAGACTTAGGGGGCTGAGGGCAGTCAAATGTCCCCATATGTTAGGAGGAAAGGCCTGGGTTGGGGAGAGGGGCCAGCCTGCGCCGCTCCCCCTACTCAAGCCTGTCGAGTGCCTTTACTGTCTTGCCCAGGCCACAGCATATGAGGTGGTACACAAGAGCGGTTAACTCTCCTTCTTTGTTCCCTTTAAAGCTCTCGCACACCACGTTAATGCCCACCATCACCTTCGTCGGCGGTAGTTTCAAGCGTGGTGGTCTAAGAGTCTCTCTCCACTACAGTCAACCTCCCCCCCACACACACAACCACCCACTCCCCGCCACCACAACCATTAGTCAGGCACCAGTTTTCTGCGCCACATTAACACGTCAATACTGCATCACAACATACAATGCAACTTGGTTAAACCTGCAAACGAGGACAAGATAGAATTAAAACTTGATTTTTGGATATGTCAAAGGAAGGACAAATCATGCCAGATAGCTGACCTGTCCAGGTTAGTCACTTTTTTCGCAGGTTGGAAATGTGTATACGAGTGAAAATGTTTATACATGTGTTCGTGTCAAGAATGTGTATACAGTTGAAAATGCGTATGTGTTTGTTAGTGTACTTGTGCGTCTGTCTGTCGTTCATTTATCGGTAGGACTTTTCCCTTGAGTCATCTATTCATGAGAGACTGGAAGATACATTACTGTTAGATGGTTATTCCATATATATAAAGCATAAGCTATAAAATAAACAAGCTACAGCTAAAGCCTTTTTGCTAATTTAAAGGGCCACCTACGTCTTCAATATGCAGTATTATGTAAAGCTTTATCCAATTTTATATTCGTAAACGTACCATGTTATCAAATCAATGATGGGTTAGTAATTATCAATTCTAACAAAACATCAGAGATAATGACGTCATTCGTCGTTTTAAGTTTATGGTATTTTCTTGACATATTTCAAAAAGCGGCTCACCTTTCTGATGATAAGAGCTAGGCATAAACAACAGCCACCGATATTCGTCTCCGTCATCGAGGAAACAGTTAAAAGTTAAAAGTTCTGACACAAATTATCACAAAGAAATAAAAAACTATCGCGGGTTTGGGAGACGTCATCTTGGCGACGAGCGACACATCTGAAGAATTTCCCGCCTAACCTGTTCGAGCGTCGACTTTACTTGACTTTATTTCTTTTCTTCTTTAACTTTCTGTCTAATTTCATGAAAGCAAACTTTCTAATCATTGTTTTGATAATCTAAACAGAAACTTGATGTTAAAAAACAATATATTACGGTTTAAAAACGAAATTAGTGTGTGAATTTCTTAACAAACTGAATTTCTTAATACTAACTGACTTTCATAATATGACTGAAATTCTTAGGAAATAATTTCTGATAAGCACATATAACGAGTAAATTCGTATGAAAACGGAAGCCACAACCAAAACAGATTATCTTTGAAAGATACAAAAGTTTCATTAACATATTAACCATAATCTTATTGATAAAATATGTGAAAATGAGGTTTTCCCTTCAGTATACTGGTCGAGCAACATCACACAAGATCCCCGCCTAAACTGTTAGAGCGTCGACTTGATCTACTAGCCTCCCCTTTTTTTCTATTCCAACTTTTAGCTTACAGTGAAATCATGATAACATAGAAATAATCATCTCGGAATAAAGAAGTACATTGTAAATACACCAGCGGGTGAATAACAACTACACTAGATTTTCATTAAGATAATTACCTGTAAGTTGCTGAACAAATTAATCACACGTAACACCAGCCCAGCATCACTGCCGGTCATGGCTGCCCTAGGCCGACCTGCTCGTCAGACCTCGCCACCGTTCTCACTTAACAAATCACCCAAGGTGTAGACTACACAGGCCTCGATAACGCTGGTGCTCTCACCACCAATACCTATCCTACCTTCATCAGGAGTGCAGACAGACTACACAGGCCTCAACAAACCTAGTTATTTCATTACAGCCAATGCCTTCACTCGTCATCAAAGGTGTAAGGTATCTAGTCCTCAGAATATGCATCCCTCACCTTTGCAGACGTTATAACAACTCGCACTGTCAAGTTCCGCAAGTAAACAACTTACTAACTCTCCCAACACTCCGTCCACCGAGAATTTACAGTGTTCTACATGTCAGTGTCGCCACAATTTTGTCGTCTTATCTGCCATGAATGGATGACATAAACAGCTACGGAGAGGCTGGCCTGCGCCCCCTCTCGTCAGAAGGTCACGTGACTGGAACCCGTCGGGTGGATTACAGCCGCATACTTAAAAAGGTTAATTAGTAGGCGCTGCCCAAGGCATCGCTTATTGATATACAACCCATCCCTACACACAGTCCAATGTAGATCGCGTTAAATCCAATACTGTGAGGGATTACTGAGCAATCAGTACACAGTTGTGTTATTTAGCAGTTCCGGTGCAGTTCATGCCTGGGGTCCACGCCAAGCCCAGCCGGCCACAGCAGCCCGCTGGACTACACAAAATCATCATCATCAAAGGATAAAGTCCATTAAATACATCAGAGAGATGATCTGAGCAGCACGAAAAAAATAACATCCCAATTTTGAAATATAATCTTGTTATGGTAATCTCATGATTCATTAAGCGACAACATGATTATTACGGCAGTTAAGTGATTCACTTCAGGTATCAGTTATGATAACCTCCTATGTTACATATCAGTTATGATAACCTCCTATGTTACATATCAGTTATGATAACCTCCTATGTTACATATCAGTTATGATAACCTCCTATGTTACATATCAGTTATGATAACCTCCTATGTTACATATCAGTTATGATAACCTCCTCTGTTACATATCAGTTATGATAACCTCCTATGTTACATATCAGTTATGATAACCTCCTATGTTAAATATTCTACACAAAGGATCATTCATTATGAATCTCTAAGATCAGAACTCTTTACCATACCAAAAGCTACCGACCTCTCCAACAGCCTTGCTCCATCACACTCTCTCCCTCTCTCCACACACACACACACACACACACACACACACACACACACACGCACACACACACACACACACTCTTTCCACCTCATTACCATCTTTCTCAGGCCAGTAGGAGCATCATGTTACACCGTGGTGTTGAGAAACACCCGCCGCTTCCTGCACTCACACCCTCTCACTACACTCATCGCCACCTTCACCATCACCATATGAAACCTGCCACCACCCTCCACCCTCCACAAATACGGCCCTGCCACCCAACACATGCAGCCCTGCCATCACCCCCAACCTCCCACACAGACAAGCTGACTTGCCACCACCCATACACCATCCACACATGCAACCCTGCCATCAGCACCACCGCCCACGCAGCCCTTCCTCCATCACCAACCACCACACATGCAGCCTTCCGCCATCACCACACAGGGATCACTTCCACCATAATAATGTTGGGTTTTCCCACATGTGGCGCCGTCAACGCCTGGTAAAGTGGCGTGACGCAGCAGGCTGGCGGGTTAGGTCGCCTGCGTTAATCACTTCCCTTCACTCACCCCCGCCACCATACAATAATAACACTCAACACACTTCACATCAGCAGTGACCATATGTCTCTCTCCGTGTGACAACGCTCACTGCACTGTACAGTCCTGGGAACAATGAGTGAACAACTGTCAGAACATTTATCTTAATGGAAAATTCTAACCAAGGGACCTCTCACAAATATCAACATTTTCGCAAGTGTACAAATACTCAGTAAAGAGAAGTAGTCAATGGCCATTTTCTTTGCAAAATTCAAGTGTCAGATGGAGTCATAAAAAGTAAAATCTTCGTTCGTTTATGGAAATATCAAACAAATGTGAACTGCCCGTAAACTGATTACGTACACTGTCCAGGATGTGAAGGAGAAAATGGGAATCCCCAAGAATGTATGAGATGTACACACACAGACACACATGTTGGTAAATGTGGCGCATACCACACCAGCCACACCCATCGACCCATCAGTACCCAACCCACGGGTCGTAGCACCAGCGGGCGGCTCAGCAGGAACCCTCCCTGCCCTGCCCAAGGGTCCATCCCTCCCCAGCAGCTGGGGTTCGAGCCTCAGGTTACATAGGGGTGATGCTCAGCTGGGGCCCGAGCGCTACAATCCCCGGTAAACTTATAATTACTCGCCTCCATTAATGAAGTCCAGGTGACGCCCCGCGCAAAAATGAGACACAGGTGATGTACGTGCAGTAATGACACGTACACGTTTCCTGTGTATGTCGTAATAAGGTGTACATCCGCGGTATGAAATTAATCATAAACGTAATGATGGTATCTCCATGATAATCAAAACAATTATATCCCACATTCCATGGGTAAAACATTTCTCAAACCGGCGTCATTACCAGACCTGTGACCAACGCTAGTCATTAACTCATGAGGACAAAGTAACATGAAACTATACATAAACCTCCAGCTTAACGACACAGTCACACAGATGATAGAGAAATTGTGACGTAAAAAGACCTAAAGTTGATGTAACTTATCAAGACAGGTTAACACAGACCATGAATATTCCACCAACATCTGATATCATCCGTGTATCATTATGAAGCATTATTTATTCTTTATGTCTTTTATGCTCTACAGTTTCACAACCGACTTGAAATGTAACAAGTATATAAGTGGAACTGAGTGTGAACGCGACCTTTTTTTTCGTCTGTTCATGGCGTTACCTCGCTGACAGGAGAAACGGCGATCAAGTATTGGGGGCGGATGGGGGAATAAGAGTGAAATTAATAAAACAGCACCGGATACGAGGTCACTCCATGTGAGGCTGAATAAAAACTACCCTGAAATCTAACGCTAATATATATATATATATATATATATATATATATATATATATATATATATATATATATATATATATATATATATAATATCATTCAAACGTTAGTCTGGAGCCCAATGTTAAAGCAGACACACTAGATGTAAAATGTCGATCTTCCACACCAGTGGTTCACAGCTGCACCATCTCGACCGTATTTTTTTCATAACACATTTATAAAAGCTTTAACAACTAAGGTCAAACATGGTGAAAGGTCAAATTCTCCTTTATATACTACAAATAGAGGTGACTTTTCACAATAAAAACGTCCTCAGCAACAGATAACAATATGTGCGCCAGTTTTCCTTAAAAAATCTCAAACGGTTGAGAAGCAAGGACTTCTGTGTACGTATATAAAGGCGCGAATAAACGAACTGAACTGAAAGTACGGAATTAAATCGCAGTACAACACTTTGAATGGGATGCGTCTGACATCATCTTCACAATGCTGTAACTACTTATCCTTTCCTAATATTCCTTTGAAGCCAAGAGGAAGAAGGTTGATCATGATTGCTGAGCAACGAGACGAAGAGGATTTTGCACGAGAAGAGACTTAAACTCTCTTAAAGTCATAAGTTTACATCTGCATCGAGTCTAGACATGTATTATCAGCAGGTGAGAAAAGACCCAGATCAATATTTATAAACTGGCACACATGATACAGGATATGACAAGCAGCAGACACCCACTGGTCAGTTCACGTGTGGTGACAGACTGCCTCAAATCAACATCACTTACCTACACATGTGACGCCTCATTACTCAGCCACCACCCCAACGTACCTGAAAGATGACATACGTGCATGAATTGAAGGTATCACTGAGAATAAGAGGAAAATCCCAGCCTCTCCCGCACACACAGTTTCCCTATCACTCATCCTGTGCTCAAACACTTGTGCCTCAACATCCACACGTTACATTAACATACACCAACCTTCCGTAGTAAAGTACATGTAATAATGATACACAAACCTCAGTCTACTAGCTTGACATATCCTAACAGCCCCCTCCAGACGCAATCAGGACCCTCTAGCCGTACCCTGCCCTTAACCCCAGCTGGCTAAGTTATCCTCATAGCCCAAGAGGAGCACCAAGCACCTTTGCCTCGCCCCCCAGCAGACTCACACCAGGAGCACCATCACCCCCAGCCTTCGTCCCCCAGCAGGCTGGAGTTAGAGAAATCCTGGGCAGCGATCCATCACGCCCCCTCCGCTGAGCGACGGGCAACACACCACGTGCGGTAGGTCGTCTCCCAGGCTAGCGTACAGGCCCCCACCCTCCACCCACCCACACAGCCAGCCAGCCAGCCAGCCAGCCCCTTACCAGGGGGACAAAGGTCATCAATTCACGTCACTGGTACATGTACTGTTCTAAGGGGAACACGTTCTTCTCCCGGGGATAAGGTAACCATACTACCTTATATAAACAGTTGTAGGAAACAATCCGCATCTCCAGTTCTGTGAACAACACTAGACGTGTAAACAATTCACTTAAGTTCACTAAACTTTAATTCGAAGACACATTTTTTTTTCAAGATCATGAGGAAGGGGGGGCAGGGGCAACGTAGGCCTAAACAGGCCTAGTCTGAATTTATGATCACCTTAATAAGGACCTGAAGGCCTTGAGATGGACAGCTTAGAATGATAAATGTCTTCTCTCGATCACGGGGAGGAAGGATATTGAATGAGCGAGGTAAGGCGGCCCTCCCTCGCCGCACACAAGTCGATACTTGAAGCCATTATCGTTGGAGGGCCATTGTGGTACTTGGCAGAGGAAAACATGACAAAACTCTCCAACAATTTTGATGGAAATAACTCCAAGTTCTGATGGCCAAGTTGACGGTAATGCAGAAGTGTGTGTGTGTGTGTGTGTGTGTGTGTGTGTGTGTGTGTGTGTGTGTGTGTGTTACCCTTCGTGTACACACCTGGTAACTCACTTCAAGATGCGTTTTCCTCCTCTATTTTCTGGGATGGGTCTACACCCACGGCAGTATACTGTTCCCGGCATCATGCATGTGCTGTGTGGCCGGCCTCACACCCTCTTTCTCCTTCACACCTCATCAGTTCTCTCTCCTCCTTCCTCATTTTGCGTCTGTAGTTCACTCCCCTCGTAATTTCCACAACCTCCTCCTGCACATGTGAGTGTAAACCAGCACAAGTTACTTCGTCCAGTCACTCCCTCGTTTTACCCTGTCATCTCTGGTGTCTTTAATTTCCTTCTTATTTTTCCTTCATCACTTTCCTCCGCTCTCCTCTTCCACCACCTCCCCCTTGGTATATATTTCTCCTCCCATCTATCTCACCTCATCTCCAATCATCGACCCTCCTTTTCATTGGTTTTCCCATGAAAACCTGTTTCTCCTCTTTCCCCTCCATCAATTTCGCTCCTCTTCTCAACAGCCCTCTCACTTCTCTCCATTCCCCCCCCCCCCTCTCTCTCTCTCTCTCTCTCTCTCTCTCTCTCTCTCTCTCTCTCTCTCTCTCTCTCTCTCTCCCTCCGGCGGCCACCTCCTCTCGTGCCGGCTGGGCGGCTCCGCTCACGATGAAAAATTAGGGGCAAAACTGCCGAACATAAACAAAGAAACCCGTTTTCCTGAAAATAAACTAAGGTGACGAGAAAGCTTTAAACCGTGACACCTGGATCCTATCAGAACCTGCTAAACATTGTCTCGTGTTTATTAACGTCTGTATAAATTTCATGTTCACTGATGTTAAACTATGTAATACTTTAATGATCCATACATAGGCGACAGTAAGTTAAGGATATTAAAGGCAAGGATCACTCGTGCGAATATTGTGTTCAAGAGTGCAGTCATATGTCTTGAGTGGGAAGCATGTGCGTGATCACCATATGTGTTTTATGGGGAGTGAGTTTTACACTCGCGTTATACCGTCTTCTCAACCTTGTATATGTGTATCATGTCGTTACGGTTATGTGTGTGTGTGTGTGTGTGTGTGTGTGTGTGTGTGTGTGTACCTACTGCAGTCATCCTCAATCCTACCAACCTCCTCAACCCCTGGCACCTGTTGTCCACATTTCTAACCTCACGAACCCAACCATACGCATACCTTCCTCCCGCCTCCTTCACCCACGCCATCCACCACCCACTCCGCCCCCGCCGGAACTAGCAGCACCCTGGGAATTGTTTGACTTTTTCTAAGGGCGGCGCGGAGTAATTGACGGGTGAAGAGGGAGCTGCCAGGCCGAGAGGAGGGGCGGCCAGGCTGGGAATTATCAAGGAGGAACTGACGCAAAAATGTCGCGGGGGCGGAGTTGGGGGGGCGGAAGGTGCGAGAATGGAGGGGAACTACTGCGGGCGGTGTGATCGATACAGGAAGAGATGGTCTGATACTACTGCAGAAGGCGTGATCGACGCTAGGCCAGGTCTAAAACTACTGAAGGAAGCAGGACTGACGCAGGAGCTGGTCTGTAACTACTGCTGGAGGTGTGATCGATAAGGAAACAGGTGGACGGAAATAACGTTAGTGTGAGCGACGCAGGAACCAGTATGAAACTACCGCAGGGGCTACGATGGACGCAGGAACTGGCGTGAAACTACAGCAGGACGTGTGACCCATGAAGGAACAGGTCAGGAACTACTGTTGTGGGCATGACCACTACGGGAGCAGGTCTGAAAGAACTGTGGGACGCTAAGCTATAATACAGTAAAATCAATATCGCGAGCACACCAGCAGCAATACAAACAAACTCTGCCATCACAGTAGGAGCTAAACAACAATATCAATCCCAACAACAACAACAAAAGTAAATGAGGAGCAGAGTAAAATTTAATAACATGTGGAAGAGGGAATCCCAGAGATGTGTGTATTACAGGGAACACCACACGGCAGGTACATACCTCAAATTAGTTTTGATTGATTCTAAGGATCCCAGCGGGCCTTCCCGGGAATAATACGAAGGAGAGCTTCATACATCAAACTCGAGGATTATATATTAGTCTTGTATGCTAATTCTTTCACAAACTTTTAAGGAAATGGGAGGGAAAAAGTTATTAACATTACTGTCCCTCGTAGGAAAAGAAATCGATGTAGCTTCAAATTGACTTATAACAAGTTACGCCTTTAAGAAAAGTTAGGCCGGGTTATTGCTCAGGAGAGGGAAACCCACTTCTTATGACGAGAGAAACTTGGTCCAGGCGAGATTTCCTACTTCTCTCTATGGCACACTAGGCCTGGTCTTGCCCTGCGACCCTTGCTGCCGTACAGTTCGTCCGTCACACAGCGCCACAAAGCACATAACATGATGTTATTTTCCTCCCTGGGTGTTACCTCGCTCCGTGTGCTGACAGGCGAAGAGGTACTGGCGCTCCTATAGTAGAGGAATGTCCAGTCGCATGTCGGTATCACCATTCACCGAAATTAATGTGTCTTATTCTCTTATGACTGGTACAAACGACTCCAGAAAGCCTCAGAACAGGAGCCAAAAAGTCGCTAGCTCATGGCGTACGGTCCAGACCAAGAGAAATTATCATTCACATGTTCTCTACTAATTCTATCCCCTCCCCTCTCTCTCCTCTCCTCTCTCTCTCTCTCTCTCTCTCTCTCTCTCTCTCTCTCTCTCCACCTCTCGACCCTAACACTCCCCTCCTGCTATCTCCACCACTTGAGCACCATCGCCCCTACTATCTGCCCCCTCCTCATTCCGCCTGCCATCCCGCTAGCCAACTCTCAGTACTTGAGAGCCCCTACCCTCATCCTCCCTTTCCCCTGCATCCACCCAGATGGATTCAGCATCTCATCCTGGAGTACCTTCTTACCAGTGAGCAAAACACCACACTTCAGTGTCCTCTCAGCCTTGAGAACACTCTCCTCTACAGCACCTGCCTCAACTTTAAGGAAGGACTGATAATGACACACATGAGATATACTTCCTCAATCAGTGTCCAGGAGCCCTAAGGGGGCGCTTCGCCAGCCGCGGCAGGATAACCAGTTGTCCTCAGTCAGTACCTCACACTTCACCAATACCCAGTTCAGCGCCCAACAGTCCTAAAGTAAGACTCCACCCTTCACCAGCACATGAGTCAGCGGCTACTGATCCTCAAGCAGCACTTAACACTTCACCAACACGCGACTCAGCGGCCACTCACCCTCAAACAGTACCTGACCTTTCACCAGCACCTAGCCCTCCAGCGCCACCTTCCCCTTCACGTCGTCAGCATATCCTCCTCGAATAATGTCCAATTTGCCAGGCTCCTCACCACAACTTCCAGCGGCCATTTCCTCGTATCCTGCTTTTCTCTCGCCGTCGTTGAACTTCCAGCCCCTCCCTGATCAGACGAGAGAATTCATCCTCTATTTGTTCACTGTCTCGCTAACTTTCGCGAATGGCTCTAACTCCGCCTCTCTTGGTACACATGACAGTCACATCATAACTAACCCTCGCCATCATAACATCATCCTCATCATTAACCACACACTACGCAGCAACTCACCATCATCCTTGCCTTCTTCTTCGCCTATACGTCAACTTCATTTTACCCACCCTCTCCTGCTGGTGTTACTGCCCCTCTTCCCTCTGCTCCCATATCTAGTATTACAGCGACCATCACCCTGACCCATCCAGCTCCAGCATCGCCACAAGATGGAAAATCCAGCTCTAGTGTATAAAGCGTAAGGAACCATCTCCTTGCAATAGCCATCTCTACGATTTCAAAGCGTCCTACCCCGTGCCCTTTCCTAAGTGGGGGAAAACCCTTCCCTTTAACTGGGACGCATTGGCTGCTGTTTGTTGACCCAGCCGCAAAAGTTGCCCCATAATAAAAAGTTTGGTGGAGACGTTATCGCTGCTACAGGAGGAGAATTCATATGCAAACCCGGCAACGACAAGGAGCCGGGGACCAGGCACGTCGACCCGGGACTTTGATCTCAGACTCCAAGGGTTTCCAACGCGACAAGTTTGCCAAATATACATATCTTGTGAGGAGTGCGGCGTCGGCCCAGGCTCAATCACAGATTACATTGCTACTTTTTTCTGCTTTGGCTCTGATGAACGTTGTTGACAACCCCACTTATCCCATCTGATGATAACCATTTTAAAACACCTTCAACACCCTCAGCAAGTTACCTAAGCAACAGGCACCAAACACATCTTGAAAAGGCCAAGTTCGTCTTAAGGTACTATGGGAGGAGCCCCGAGTCCCAAGGGAAGGCTGAGGTTCCCCTCGGAAAGTCTTTCAAAAGTCCATGAAAGAGGAATAATTTTTTTTGAGGGGAGGTTACGAGGAACACCCCCTCCCCTCATAATCTTCCTGCGGAGGTTCAGGAACCCCTTCGCAAGACCTCCTGAGAACTGTGTATAACATAAATATCTGGCCGAGGTTCGCCATTGATAAGCCAACCACTTACACGCTACTACAAACACCTGTATAAAAATTCCTACTTTCCCCCCACAGGTACACATCAAGCCACAATACCCTACAGGGCAAACACAAGCTAACACGACACACATCGCCAGCCCACGAAGTTTGCAACTTGCGCTAAAGTGGAGCTGGGTGAGGCCAGACGTCCCTGCTGGTGACGGCGGAGTGGGCGAGAGTCTCTGCCGCACAGGCACTGAGCACTACCACGCGAAAGGCTTCGTTCTTTTCAAGGCACCCGTGATGGATCACCCGGGAGGGAGTGGGTGGCGGTGACTCTCCAAAGACTGTCCCTGAGTGGCCTTCAAAGGGTTTCAATATTAGCTTACTCGCTGGAGAGGCACCGATATGCAGTACAGATTCAGGGGAGAGACTCAGATATGCAGCATATGCTCCCGGGGAAGACAGCAATATACAGCACACGCTGGCCTTGTTACCTCAGGTTCCGAAGGGCGTCTGACATTATCATCACCAGCTTAAGCCATAAAGACCAATACAGTTCATTACACAATAAATGTATCACACTAATGCTATACGAACCTACATTACGTGAACGGTATGAAGACGATTAATCACCGTATGAAATGTGTCCACAGAATAACTCTAAAAATACAGTCCAGGTTAGAGTGAGAGCGAGCGTAGAGGAAGGGCAGCTTTATCGAAAAAGCATAACGTTTGTAGTTCAACTGGCGACACCTTCTTCTCCCAGGGAAAGTTCGAGCACAATCATTGTTTTTTCTTTTTTTTTTCAGAACTTTTATACTGGCCAGGTTCCTCCTTCACCCGCGATGTTGTTATTTCTCATTTACGGCTCATCACGAGAGCAAAAATAACAAAGCCACCTTGATTCCACCTGTATTTTTCGAACCACATGATCCAGCAACAACAATTATATCGTGCCATTACTACGGCGCTTCCCTAGAGGCATAAAAATTCCAGCTCTCCGCAGACAATACAATCTATATCCCAGCTGAGATGGAGCCATTTCCTCAGGGGGGGAAGGAAACTTAACACATTGGAAATCCATTATGGCGCAGACGATGCAATGCTTATATGTGACGTTTATCGTTTGTAGACACGGCTGCCGCTACTGGTGTGTGTGTGTGTGTGTGTGTGTGTGTGTGTGTGTGTGTGTGTGTGTGTGTGTGTGTATTCTTAAGGGAGGGTCACATCTTTAAAGATCCAAACACGAGGAAAAGATAAAAAAAAAAGGGGGAGGGGGCTATGTGGCGGGAGACTCAGAGATCGTTCTGAGGGAGGCAAATTGAAGCCAAAGTGACCAATACAATAATTTTTGACAAACAGGACAACAAGCAATTGCTCTCCAATTGGTGGGTCCAGAATGATACAACTTTGTGTGGGTAGTAACATGGGCTATGTGCCCGTAGCCTAGACTCCGTTTAGCGGCCGCGTATTAAGGCCAAAGAGACCAATATTGCAGTACCCGGAGAACAGGACGACTAGCTGTTCTCCAATCAAAAAAGCAGTTTTTCTTAACGTGTGTGTGTGTGTGTGTGTGTGAGGAGGACTATATACACTGACTGGGAGTTTCAATTGTGAAACCAGTTACAGCCATCTTCATCCATGGAACGCTGGGTACTCTGGTAACACACACACACACACACACACACACACACACACACACACACTCTATCTATTCATATATATATATATATATATATATATGTATATATATATATATATATATATATATATATATATATATATATATATATATAAAGCAACAGGTGTCACGTTCTTATTTGACTTTCAGCATCGATCTTGATCACAGTTATTTTCGTTAAACTTTAATGAAATTCATTTCCCATATATTAACGAAAGTTAAATTGGCAGCGGTTGCCAGCGAGTCTTTCTCTTTGATGGAGCGACGGTCAAAGTTCATCAAAGTCAATCACACACACACTGGATGCAACAGAAGCTCGCTCCAGCCCAGTACAGGCAACCGGCCCTGCAATTTAGATATGAAGAATTTATGTCAATTGACAGTTCCATCGTTTCATAAATTGCTCATTAATGAAGTGAACTTTTTGCTCAAAAAACTGGTTTATTAAACTCACTAAACTGGCTAATCTGACACATGCAGATGTCAAATGAAATCAGGATTTTTTTTTTCAATGTAATGAGTACATGTTGGCCTAAAGTTGGGTTAGTTTGAGCTTGTGATAACCAGTGGACACACTTCCTGTGACGGATCATACCGTCACATCTCCCTGTGACGCGTGTTTGGCACACTGGATCTCTGGCAACGTCCACATCACAGTGTCACCCTCATAACACATGCCACATCGTAAGGAACTACGACAGAGACGTTCTCGTATGCTAATACTCTGACACCGAAGAACACTTTGACATTTCAGTCGACCCGTAAAATAAAAATCCTGAAGCAACTTCACAAAGACTCACGCAAAAAAAGGAACGTTCAACATCTATTTTCTAAATATGTATAAAATGCTAAAAAAGAATAAATTCGCTTGCGTTAACCTTACACCACAAGGACACAGGTGTGTCTTGCTATGTCCTCAGCACAAGTCAGATGAAGAAAATGCCTACGAACAACAGCCACACAACTTCAGTGCCAGAGGTAAGGAAGGAAGTCACACCGGAGTTGAAGACCTGCCTTGTTCCCCCCTAGTTCCAGGTGACGCTCTTGTTTACTACCACGATACCACCCTCAGTAGGGCCGTACCACCCTCGACTATGATGGCAGGACCTCTGATATGACCACCCTTAATGGTTAGACAATCTTACCTAAGGGTCGTACCATCGAGCTCAAGGGTCGTATAATTCTGCTCGAGGGACGGAACCTCGTCCTCAAGGGTCGAGAGGTTGCGCTCATGGCTCGTACCTTCGTGTTCAAAGGGTTGATCAACTGAGGGAGTTAATGGTGGGTGTGATTAGTTACCCCCTCCCCCACGCACTGAGTCATCAAAGGAGCCACATAACAGGGTACAGACTTATCACTGCAGCCATACAACCCTCAGCACTGGAATTAGCATGATACCTGACGATAACAGGCACATAACACTGTACACAGTTAAGACAGGATCAAGATTATACTGCGTGACGACAGTGTCCATACAGCAGCGCACAGTTTACCTATGTACACTGTACAGAGTTAAGACAGTACCCACGTACACTGCATAGAGTTAAGACAGTACCCATGTACACTGTACAGAGTTAAGACAGTACCCATGTACACTGTACAGAGTGGTTTCACTCACCAGTATCACTGGGAAAACTAGACTGTAAGCTTGTAACGCTATAAAGTTATCCTGCTAGCCATGACTGAGGAAATTTTACACAGTAATAAGAAACACTGTAGACAATACCTCAGTAACTAGTAACGCTGTAAAAAAATGAAGATATCACAGCAGGCGACAACAGTGTCAAACGGATCAGCTGAGTAAAATGACAACATAGAGAGTGACCATGTGAGTATACACAGGGCCCGGTGAGACCAGCCTCAGTACACCAAACGCTGTACATTACACCGTGTGGACGTCTTTAGTGTCAAGATGTTTGTACAGAATCAGGTAAGAATGACGGCACCTGCGACAAATTCCACCAGGGGGACGCTGATCACCTTGTTGTCTCTCTCACTCCTCTCACTGTTTCTTTCTCACACTACTTTACGAGTATAGCTGTGTGTGTGTGTGTGTGTGTGTGTGTGTGTGTGTGTGTGTATTATAACCACAGGTGTACAGAGACGACATCTTCCAACTTGAGCTGAGGATCCGTGACATAAATAATGTCACGCGAGATCGAAACTGTCCATAACTCTACTAGTGATGACCAGAAAGTAGATTATGCGACGCACTCGTCCTTATGAAAGCACAGCGTTCCACAGCCATCGAACTTGAGACACAGAACCATGATAACAACACGCACCTGCCCACCCGTGCCACGTCCGCTACCACAGAAGAAAAAAAAAATCACGAAGACAAACAATTCTCCATCACAGGTTTCTAAAGTTCAAGGAAAGATGTAGCAGCTGATGTTACAATAGCGTAGGTCTCGCCCTTACCACCGTGCAACGGGGACATCTTAGACGAAAAAGAGAGATCTTATCTCTGTCTAAACCATCGCCCAGCATAGTGGAACAGGCAGGAAAGGGGGTAAAAAAAAAATATTCCTTGTTACCACTATATCATATTTAAGGTAAAAACCTGAGGTGGTAACAAGGCACAGGTGGCGCACCTCAAGAATTATGAGGTAAGTGAGTTGAGGCGAGTGGTTTATGGGGCCAGGTGAGGCCGCCCGTCTGACTCACACAGGTGAGGCCACCCACAACACAACCAACACTTCTCTTTCCCTCGTCGCACCAACCCCTTCTGTGGCGCTGTAACAATCGCTCTCTCTCTCTCTCTCTCTCTCTCTCTCTCTCTCTCTCTCTCTCTCTCTCTCTCTCTCTCTCTCTCTCTGTAAACAATTACAAAATAAACACAGACCCAACTCGCGGATACATATATACTTTACGTCTAGAATGCAAAAAGTATTCAAACTTAACACATGACCAAGCCTGTCCACTTTTACATTGCATTTACTAACGACACATCGGACTTCGAAGCCGAACTGTGCAACACTATTGTTCAAAAAGATAATACATGCAGATAAAACGAGGTGTGTAATATTCTGCTGTAGAAACTAATACATGCAGATAGTCCAGAATGCTACGTGATGTTCTAGTTCACAATCTGTACATGTAAAGTTCAGTGTTCTGCAGCATTCCACCGCAGAAAACTAATACATACAAGTTCAAGCTCAGAAAGCTATGCAAGGTTCCAGTTCAAACAGGTGAGTACAGTGGCCACTATGGCATAACATGTGCAGTTCTCCTACGTAACAGAACATCACCACTTGTTATCTCATGTCCTGCCCTCTAGCTCTCCCTGGTAAGGGTCGTCACGGACAGAACCGCTAAGCTATGGAGAACATCTGCATGTAAACTGAGTACTTCGCCATCCGTATGACTGTGGGAACGATATATCACACAGCACACACAGTATATCAAAGGTGAGACATTTATGTACACTATTTCTAAATAATTCAACGAGCGTGTCAGAGAGTACCTGTAGCAAATGAATTCAAAATCAATAGAAATGCGTACGTTAGTGAGCTGAGAGAAAATGGGAAAACTTCAACAGGTGTCCGGTAGACCTGACGTGCAACAGATGTAGCGTGTCACCAGATTTACTTATACGGGGTCTTTAATGTGGGCGAACATTCTCAGCACCACAACACAATGGTAAACCGGCAGGATGCACGGTGTGTACATCTGTCACGCGAACCTGGTGGGGGTTAAGTGCACTGCAGCCCACCATCTCCTCCCACCGCTGTCAGGGAAGTATCCGGGAGGGAGGGAGACAGAGATGTCGATAAGAGGAGGACAATAAAAGGTGAACAAGACGAGAAAGAGAGACGGTGAAAAGAAAGAAGACGAGAATACTGACCACAACGAAGATGAGGAGAAATGGAATAAAGTGGAGACGGAGGAAACTGGACGAGAAGTGAAAAGAAGAAATTCGAGGTGGAATGAAAATGGAAGGCACATGCGAGAGGAAGAAGCGGACGATCAAAACGGAGAGAGCCTCTAGTGATACACAGCCCACTAGGGACCAATAATGACCAGCTAGCAACCTGGCATGCCATCCTTTACATCAACCGCTAACTGCACGCCACACACAGCACCTCATGTTCATCAATGAGATGATAAATTCAGCACAAGTTCATGTGACAGATGAATACCTATACAAAAGTAATATCCTCACAGCCAGCCCCCCAAATACAAAATATACGTTCTACGAAAATGTTTTACAGCACTAGATATAAATGGTTACTGACCTCGAAAGATAAAAGACGTAATCAAAGCACAGGTCATCAGCCTAGAAACTTCATAACGAGACAGATAATTTCCATAAACATTGAGGAAGAAAGACACGTATCACCTGCGCTGGATTACTGGAGGAGCAGGAGGATCAACTGCATTCACAGGCAAGCCAGGCCAAACACCTTTGCTGGTTGGTCAAGCAAAGGTGGTGTGAAGGGCCTGGCCAAGCCCCGCTGGAGGACCAAACCAAGAACTGCTGCTGGTGGAGGAGGAACAGACGAGACAACAGTGGTGGTTGGATGTGATTTTGTGGCAGATATGTCCCGCATAACGCTGGATTCCCCTCGGATAAGGACCCCTATCCACCCTCAGGGTTGACAAATTTGAATAAACTTCCTACCCACATAGAGTTTAGAAAACGGAGAGGGAAAAGAAAATTTGACTAGGCAATGGCAAGACAGGTAATGAAAATAATGAAAAACGAAAGGGATACAAGAGAAATTTAAGAGAAAGAGTGCACTGAATCTCATTAATCTCTTTTCCATTTGAATGAATAAAAGTTGGGAAATGAAGGTTACACCCACAGAAGCCCCCCATAAAAACACTTATTAATTAACTTTTTTTTGAATAACTTGGACTTGATTGTGCTGTACGATACAGAAAACGGGAGGTACCTAAGAGAGCTACAGTTCTTGGTGTACCTACTGGAAAAGAAATACAGGTAAAGTGAACCTTACCGAGTCAGCGGTTTTAAAGAATACTCGGACCTGCTGGCCTGGCGTGGGTCTCTGTCCCAAAAATGGGAAATCCTGCCTAGCCCAACCCTTCAATCTCTGGCCCAGAGATGGGTAATCTTGCCAGAACTGACTGGCGGTGATAGAGGAGAACCTGAACCAAGGTGTGGCGATAGTGGTGGTCAGTGGTGGAGGTGGTGCAACGGTGATAAGAGGGGTGGACCAGGTAGTGGTAGTAATGAGGGAAAGCCAGGAAGAGGTCAAGAACAGAGATGGTGGCGGTAATGGGGTTAGGGGGGGTCAAGGAACAGCAGCAGAGAGGGCCGGGAGACGTATAGGCAGGAGGAGAGGTGATGGAGCGACCCCGGGGGAGCCATCGCCTAGTGGCAGGTCGGCCCTTACGTGAACTCCAACACTTGTTTATTGAGGAAATTAAGTTGCACTCTTCCACATCTCACGATCCTCCCTTCCCACGCTTGAACTGCTGCTGAATCCACACTCGCCACATTTGCTTTCCTAAAGCATGAGACCAACTGAACTTAACCTGTTTAAAAACCAGCACCTCGTCCTAAATCGAATTAAACGGTAAACTTACCCTTTATCTATCTTAAGTCGTTCATACGTTCGTGCTCTTGGGATGACTGTCAACTGAATTAGACAACTGTTTTTCTTTCAGTCTCGAACCCAAAAGCAACTGAAGTATTTAGCTTGGCTTCAGAAGTTAATATCATTATATTCAATTATTATCCATCAAACCACCTTTCAGTCACTTGATCATTCCGCATGTGAGAGTACAACATTTTATCACGTTATACTGTATATGTAGGATTACCCCCACCCCATGATTTTTTGTTTTTGTGTTTTATCCCAACCACAAAATATATTCACCTGTTAACGCCACCTCTAACACACCCGCATATCACAAATATTCAGAAAAACGTAAACTTCTGCAACATAACAACCAAACATAGAATAATTTACAACAGGCCATAAACCACCACACCATAACAAACAATATACGAGTTTACAACCAAAGCCAGACAAAAGAATGATGCTTGCAAACCCATAAAAATGTTAAAAACCCACAGGCGTCAGTTCTCCTTTTTGACTTGCCAATATGATGCCAACATTTTCCGTTCCGCTATGAGATTTATGTGTCACACTGGTGTGGATTGTCTGATTTTACAAAAAGTATTGAGTAAAAGATATTTGAATACAAGAATACCTGTATAATATTGCATGTATTCTAATGAAGAGAATAATTCTAGAAAATGTTCTTGCTTTAATAATTATTTCCTTGTTCGACATTACGTTTGCAGTTCTAATAACAATACACAATCAAAATTACAAACCTAAAAACAGTGAGATATAATCTATATGGCACTCAATCTGGCAAGTATTGTTATAAACACTAACAAATTAATCTACCTATTCACTTAAATCTTTCAAAATTATAATTGAATTACCAAAAGTATTATGGTACACACTAGCTATGTGGTCGTACAATTTCGTCAATAGTCTGGCAATTATCATAAACATTTAGCATGTCTCTCATAAAGTCAGCTAAACAGACTGCAACACTAATGAATCTTCAAGACACACATCAAATGACATAGTAATATGTGGCAAAAGTGATGCATGCATTTAAATCTGCCTCTTAGCGAGCCTTATTACAATAATCTTTCAGCTTACAAAATAATGCTAACGTTCAATTTGAAAATGAGAATCATATTCGAAATGCAAAAAGGAAGCATGAAAAATAATGTGTCTTAACCAAAACACGTAAAATGTTCATGCAACTAACAAATTTTATCACAAATGTATTGTGTTAATCTCTTACTGATATATAGTGAACATTCGAACTTACTTTTCTTACAGATGCCATTATGTATTTCCATGGCATTAATCTGCCTCATTCTGATCCATGATTGTAGATTTATCCGTTAGATTTGTATTCTCCAGTTCTAACATGATGCCTAAAGGACTCGAAGGCTTCCCTTACAGCTCTTCTGGTCTGCTTTAGTCACAGCCTGAGCATCAATGGTAGTGGAGATATTCTTCGTTTCTCTTTTCCTTCCTTCTCCCCAATCCTTCATCTCTGGCTGTCTTTTTCTTCAGCATGTGTCTGTGTCATTCTTAGCGGCTGCAACATCATCCTGCACCAACTCCTGCCTGTATGCTCAGTCCTTCCTTCGTTTCTGTAAGTTTCATGATCCTTTTCTCTCAGAGATTGCTTTACTTTCTGTTTTGCCGGCTTCCAATCATGCGGTACAAAGTACACATCAATCATGTACTGTCTCAGTAAAAGAATAATTAAAGTACCTGACTACGTATTCTGCACACAGATATTCCCATAAGACAGGTGCCTATATTCTTCTCATTCAAGCTCGCGGTCACGAAAGATTTAAACATATTCACCGAAACAATAGCCTAGTCAGGTCGACTGGCCTCTCTATTTGTGGTGGGATGTTTCATTCGATGAGAAACAGACGCTACCCTAGACTCACATGGTGCACGGTTCTGTGATTTTCCCTCAGCGAATCTCTCAGATTTTTCATCAAAATACAGATCTTTATGTACATACATCGAGATGTACAACACCGGAGAAACAAAACATAAACATAAAACAATCTACAGGCAATTAAGACACAGACAGATGCTCCACGGGGGCTATCTACACCGGGGCCCAGCATCCCTGTCATGTATAATCCAGACAACCAAGTGGTGTAGGAAGCCGGGGTAAGTAGTGCCGTGTGCACTATGCAGGGCGTCTGGTGCTCTGAGGGACTTGGGTTATTAGTCACACGCTCAGCCGCTCTCATCAAGTTTACAGCGGAGCATTAGCTATAAGCCTCAGCTGGAAGCGAACCCGGTGCAAAGTTCAATGATAAATAATTGTTATGAATATTTCTCACCCGTTCCGATAACATCACAGATACGTTCTTAACACACACACACACACACACACACACACACACACACTACGCTTTACGAAGGCAATATATCACGCACCACGTACAGATACAACCACGAGTTTTTGTAAGGAAATGAAATAAACTGGTCTTCGTTAAGTACTGAAGGGCGACACTGGTAAGTAAAGAGATGTTACAGTGAGCTTTGTGGCACAATAAACCCACTACCGTCTCTGCAGTAATACTGATGTACACTTAAGTATCACCACAAGTTTTTCTCGCAAGTGTTGGTTGGTGTCAGATAAGGCTCATATAAAATGTTTGTGGCTGACAGCGAACATGATCCTAAGCCACACCAGTACTCAAAGTAAACATCACAGGATCAGTAACATGTGCTTCCAGTATGGTAATATCCCACAGGATGTGTCACACTAGGATTCTTCATGGTTCCTCCACACTGCAAGCTCCTGGCTTAAACTAGTTCTCCGTAGGAACCACAGAACCTCTGGAGAAGCAGCTACTAACTACAAGTAAGTCGATAAATGCACCAAAGGAATTAATTACTAGTTATGATCGTCATGAAGAATGATCATCTACCTTCCGTGTGAGTAATCAGGACTGGTGGGATACTTGAGGGTGCGTTACAGCCCCCGTGGGATCTTGGGTCACGTGATAACAGGCACGTGCGTGATTACTGTTAGTCTGTTAAGGGGAGAGAGTGCTTTACGGTCGTGTTGCCCCGTCTGTTAACAGAGTATAGTATATATGCATCTTTACTACTCAGTATGTATGCACACACACACATATACCCCAGCTTAAGTGTGTGTGTGTGTGTGTGTGTGTGTGTGTGTGTGTGTGTGTGTGATTACCTATTTGCGTATAAACAGAGGGTACTTTACGCACGAGGGCCGTTATCTAAACCAAGTATTTCCATCGCACAGGTTTATGAAGTTTTCTGTATCATCAGCATTCACAAGTACGTTATTTCGTCTGTTCTTTTCATCCACCACCCTAACCTTCTGAACTGTTACATGTTCTTCCTGTCAACTTCCTGTTATTCTCTCTTCTTACGACATTCCTCGACCTCGACCAAGAGTCATACATTAACATCACAAACCTCCGAGGAATTTAGAGATGGTTATCACCTCCCTACCTTAATCTCTCTTTAATATGGTCAGTCGGGGAGTTTGTCTGTCCTCCCCGCACCTCATCCCTCTTAATCCTGACACAACTCTTGACGTAAACATTGATAAACATCAAGGATCATAACAGAGACCATCCTACTTCCACCATCTTCATCTATAGTAATTTCTTTAATGACAAAGCAACATTTAAACATTAGAGTGAAATCGAAAGTAATCAGAATAAGTAATAACATTATCCACTTTAGCAGACTCCAGCACGGTATATATTAAATGCAGGTATTCGAGAATTTTAAAACCGTCGTAAAGAGGAATTTTACTGAGACAACATAAAGTACAAATATGAAATGAGAACAGCTCTACATTAGACCTCTCTTAATAACAGCAGTATCAAACTCTTCAGACTGGAGCTGTTCATATGAGCAACGAATAAAAGAAAAAAATCTGAGTCTCCGGTTCAAAATTAGCATTCAGAAGAAACACAAGTGTTTAGTTTCACTGGAAGACATTATTTTCTTTTTTCCCAGGGTTACAATTCTAATTAACCTCCTGAGTATAATATAATACTAAGACCTGACGTATCTGGATGACCCTGAGAAGAAGAAAAATGACATTCCCAGCTGGAGTAATGTGTGTAGCACTCAGTAATGATGAACATAATACTCTAACAGACCATCCACTCAGGTAAATGAGTGAGGCCCTTAAAGCTGGTCCCAGCAGGGCAGAGTACCTCGCCCCTGGCCATCAGCGGGGCCCTCCCAGCCACACACCACTTACCCTAACATCCTCCCTGGGGCGGATGGCCAGGGGGGGGGGGGTCCCGGAGTCAGGTTTGCACTCCAAACCGAGAATGTTACATTAGGAGGGAGACACAGCAGTAAGCCACGACCTAAATCATTCATGAATCTTACATTAGATATTTTCACAGGTTCTTGGAGAGTCTGCATCCTGGGGTTTATATAACTTAAATATTTATCAAACGTGTATCTTTTCCTCACATATATGACAACCTTCCTTCGTTAAGGTTAGCTACCTATATTCTGCAGTACATATATATGACTAAGCATTGTCTGTGACACACAACAGCACATATGTTCACTTGCATACATGCTTATTGCACAAACACAAACACACACATACACTAAACCTTCTAAACACTTCAATTAAACCTTAAATAACTGTAGTTCTACATATATATATATATATATATATATATATATATATATATATATATATATATATATACTTTCCAGAGTGACACAATCTAAAAGGTGTAAGTGAAAGCGTGCGAAAGGTTAAGATGATTCCAGTAGTCATTACCCAAATTCTACTGTGGCCTTTTTTATACATGTTATATATGACTCAGTCTTACTTCCTCTTGTGCCCAGACCAGAGTAGACGGAGTCTATATTTAGCCTTCGTCTCCTGCCCCGGATCAGCCATCAATGGAACTTGAGATTTAATCAGCCTTTGCCCTTTAAACTAGATCGATGGCTGTGTGGAAGGTCGAGGTAATACCTCCTTGGGAAGGGCACCGTACCCGGCCCCCTACAAACTTCTCCATATACTGAAACTAATTAAAAAAGTTGAAGGTGGCAGCTTGTCGATATTTGCCGTGCAATTATAGGTTTTTGGAATAATCTGAGGAGTCGAGGACCCACGATTATCATAAAGCCATAACATGGTGTTCAGGAATCCTACATCAGCAACCGTGTATAAGGCACATGTCAGACTCATCTGTTGGTCCGTTGTGACACCTCACTGACTTCAAACTGCTTGAATTTCTTTAGTTCACACACCGCTGTCGCTACCATTCCCGGCCTCCACACAATCTGCATACATTCACATACTGCCGTTGCATTCTATCTTGCTGTAAGTTCTACAGAAGTGCGCGTTAACTGCAACATATATATATATATATATATATATATATATATATATATATATATATATATATATATATATATATATATATATATTCTTCGCATGAGCAGCAATTGAGATAAGCAGAGACATAACAGTCTTACAGAAAACCCAGCGAAGTGCGGATTTCGTCGGCTTTGGTTCCGTTGGTCTGGTGGGGTCAAGGCGTTCACCTCCGTACAGGAACCTTTCTTCAACAATTTCCTTTAAAGGAAACACAATTTCCAATACCGAGAGACAACAACTCGAACAGGATTCGAAGCTTCATGTAATATACTAATGATAACAGAGCATACAAAACACAGAACGATGAAAGTTATATCATTTCATCACAAAAACCTCTGGCACGTATTCTGGAACAATATGAAAAAATATCTTAAAGAGCAAAAACAATAAGAAACAGTCATTCAATAAAACGAGAGTTTACAATTTGTACAACCACATGCGTGCACATGAGGATCGCGCTCTGACTGGACAATCTACGATTACAAAATTCTTTTGGGAATAAACCGTTTTACATTTCTTTTTGTCAGCAGTGTTGGAATTAAAAACATCTCTCGTAAATCTGTGATCTAACCGTTGCATTTACAGAGTTCGAACTGAACAGCCAACACAAACTAACCAACAGGTATATTATGGTGTACGTGTCTCCATCAATAACATTAACATTCATAGGCAGTACCAGTACTGGCCTCAGACGCTGTAGTAATGTATATAGAGACTGAGGGAAATAGCTCACTCTTAAAACCAGTTCTTGCCCTTGATCTACTCTTCGCAAGCATCAATCAACACGTCGTAAGTCTACTGACACACACGAGTATTTTATGTAGAAAAAAAAATCAGAGTAAAAGTATTTGCGCCATCAGGCAAACTGGCATCACTTGTCTTAGCCATTTCTATGTTGTACTTCTTATCTCTTCTACGAAGACAAACACGATCGAAAGGACCCAGTGATAAAGTGATACTTACATCCCTTTTCCCCAGCTGTATTCCCTTGTATTCCTCGACTAATTTGACTCAGAAATACGGTCTTAAAGAGCAACAGTCAACATGGATTACACCAGGTATATAGACACACACACACACACGGACCCCAACACCACTCGGGAGTGCTTCGTCCACTGCTGAATCACATGATGTTGTACGTGTGATGACGTACCTGTGGACCATCACCAATACCCATGTGAGGCTGTGACGGGGCTAACGACGCCCTGGGGTACTGTGGGAGATGAGGGAGAGGGAGGGAGTGCACCATTTCACGCCAGGCTGCTCGCTAGAGTGTGACGCCATTTATCTCCCTCACATACACCCCAACATTAACCAGCCATATTGTACACACACACACACACACACACACACACACACATACACAATATACCAGTAACACTTTCTAAGCACGGCCTCAGTCGTCTGTAATATACCGCAACCACAAGAGCGCAGACTCGTCCCTTCGACCACCTTCGGGATTAAGTGATAAGGTCAGCTCAGGTGTCATACAGAAGTAGAGGACGGAGATCCGCCGACCGTCGTGTAATGAGCCAAATCCCCATTTTCCGCGCCACACCTGGACAGCCAAGTGGCCAATCCTGGGATTACAAACTGACCTTCTGCTCCCCCAGGTTATAAACTAGGGATTTCCAGCGGCCGGGGGATTTGTGTGGGAGGAAACCCCAACACGCCACTACTGTAGTGTTGACCCTGGCCGCTCTCCTGCTGGCGCGGTAGGCCTTCTTTAAATGTTAGTTTAGCAGATTATAAGAGGGATTAACCCAGAGTCTGGCATTATGTGGCCAAATGTACATACCTTCAGTGACGTTATGTATAGAGCAAGGAAGCTAAAATGGTAAAGCCGCTATACGATGAACAAAGGAACTCCCACATGTGATATGTTTATATATAATTACTCTCTACCCCAGGAGTCCTGTCTATGATGCTCCCGCAGTGCTCAGGAAATTCCTGCACGTAATAAAATATGTCTGAAGACCTAATGCTGTTCGTGCTTGCGATGTGATGTCTATACACCACTACACAGTACCAGTGATCTCTATATCATATGAATCTTATTAAACTCTGTGAAATCAGAACTCCATCTCCCCTGTTCTCATTGCTCAGCTGTACTTGTAATCTTAATTATAAGGGTTCCGCGCTATATACCAGACTACTGCCGCCAGCTCTGTAAGCGAATCTCGGCATATATTGACGAGTCACAGCCAGCCCTCACACAGTACATCGTACATCACCAAAGGATCAGAAGAATCAAAATAACACACACACACATCATACGACGACGTGTGGGCGTTCATGAATAATTTCCATGTAATTACCTTCGATGCGAATTAATATTAAGTAAAACCAAAAGCTACACCAAGCTTTGCATACACCATGAACCCTCACCGTTGTTTCTGCATCTAATTAAAATAAAAGTCAGGCTTTTCAGCTTCCTCCTTCCCGTAAACACTCGGGAAATGTTTGTGCATTTACTCACTCCTCCTCCTCTACCTCCTCCCTCCCATTCCTTTCCCCTCGCTTTTTTTTTCTTTTCCACTTTTTACACTTTCTCCTCCCTCCCCACTCACTCTTTCCATCTTCCTTCCTCTCTCCTGCTTCCCTCGTCCCTATCTCTACACACTTTCTCCTCCTTCTCCCTTACTCCTTTCCCAACTCCCTTTTCCAATTACCCTCCCACTTCTTTCTCCTCCTCTACCCCTTTAATTCCCATTCCTTTACCTCTACTCTTCCCTGCACCTTCTTTCCTTCTCCCCATATCCTCCTCCCCCCTGGTGAGGCTCCCCAGGGCCAGGCTGGTATACATACGACCCGCGACCCTCCACATAAAAGTCAGATATTAGCCAGCATCAGTCGGGCTCCACCTCTCACTGCGTACAAGTTTACTGAGGAATCTCCGTCACAAAGGCCAATGTTCCAGGCCCAAGCGTCAGGAGGGATAGAAGATATTTTCGATATAATATTCTGGCATGTCCGTGCATGTGCCTATACCTTTATTCTATATTTACTTACTTACGTCTTTGTAAAGTGTTGGACGTAAATGGGGACTATCAGTTATACAAGTTTTAAATTGCTATATACTGCTTGCAGTGTGTGTGTGTGTGTGTGTGTGTGTGTGTGTGTGTGTGTATACCTGGTACTCCATACACCTAACATCAATTCAACAAACAAGCCGTGCAAATGACAGTGAAATAACTACCGGGATCTGGTAAATGAGTTTTCCTGCGCGGGAGGGTCCCCTCGCCCCTAGTCATCCACAGCAAATAGCATCCACTAGTCTGCGATATGAGAGGCACCATCCGTCTCTCTCTCTCTCTCTCTCTCTCTCTCTCTCTCTCTCTCTCTCTCTCTCTCTCTCTCTCTCTCAAAATACAGTCCACATATCATCCTGCACTACCTCATTCCACACCCACTGCTACATATTATGCGTTAATGAACAGGAAAAGCACATTTTTTTTTTCTCCACATCGCTAAAACCTCCCTCAGTGTATCCTACTACTGATCCCTCAAACACAACGTCGTGTTGATATTTGGCAACAGTGCACATGGCGCATGACTCGCTGACACACAATAGCGAAAAATTACACAATTTATAAAGTCCACATTAAAAGCTCAACGAGTTGTATCAGCAAGATGTTGAGGAGTAACTTAGCAAAAGTTTATTCCAACAACAAACTATTTCTTTTTACTCTTAAAAGAAGAGCAATTCCCTCAGGCTCCCGCCTCATCCTCCAGACAGCTTCGTTAATCCTTCACTTTACTCAGTCTTTAACGAAACGTTTGGTCTCTCTGTGAACATTTTACGACTTCAATCCCAGTTGTATAAAGTTCGCCACCACAATATAAACGTTTTCTCCATTACTTACACTTTACGTGTATGTCAACCATCATGACGTTTAAATTCCTTTAATTCCCAGTATGTCAACTGTCTCATCAACGCACACATTATTCTATTTACCTTTAACAAGGTCTTGACAACCACTGTCTATCAACATTCTACATGCGTCTTACTTCGACCAAATAACTGACTTACAAACCTTAAAAATCCCCAACCGAACCTTCTTCATATATACGTTGTATTTCAACTAGAATTTTCAATTTACCTCCTACGGCTTCATAATTCTACTCCCTCTTACAGTGCTGTGAGGATTAATTCCCTTCATTGACAAGGTGATGCAATATTCCTCATGCCTCACTTCGCTCATGACCTCAGCATCGTCCGCGAACATACTCAAATCCACCGACTTTTGCTTCGCTCACATCAGTATCTTCACCCAACACACTTTCAGCTGCTTCTCTCCCTGTCTGTGCAAGTGTCACTTATGCCATAACTCTATTAAGGATACGAGGCTAACACAGCACGTTCTTGCCCCAGGTTGAAGGCTCTTACATTCCTTTAATCCTTTTCAGGAACTAGAAACTCTCCAGAGCCTATGCATAAAGTCTATTTCTTCTAACTTGGTCTTGCAAGTGCAACATATCAATGCTGCATACATCAAAGTTTCATAAATCTTCTGTCCTCTAACAGTCAACTTTCTGTTTGGAGAAAACATCGAACTAAATTTACATCAGGACGAAAAATTAGATATTCACAGACGTATTGCTTCCAGCAAAGTATACTTTCCAATGCAACTTCTTCACTCTCCACGAGCAACTGTTGCCTACATAAGTTCAGTCGTGTCAAGGCAGAATGTGTGAGTTACAAGAAGTGGGCAAACAGTGGGAAGTAAAGAAGAAGAGGAAGAAGAAGAAGAAGAAGAAGAAGAAGAAGAAGAAGAAGAAGAAGAAAAACGAAGAAGAGGTAGGAAAAGGTGAGTGATTCATACCACTTCGTCAAAAAACAAAAAAGCCAACGTTACGTACATTAATTAATGCACAAGCATGAACCATTTACTCAGATAATCAATGATGCATCTATAAAAATCAACCTGTGCTTACTCCTTAGAGGACGTTATCAGAAACTTTGCTGACGAAGCATGATGAGCAGTGACCTAAAATGAATTAGTGTTACGACAGCACATGACATCCATCCACATGACATCTATCTGCAGTAAGATACTGTTCATCAGGTTGAACACGTCCTCCAGGAGCGTACCATCCTCCTCTGATGCTGACTAAACATGTTCATTTTTTTTCAGTTTCTCATAAAAAAAAAGAAAGCAAACCTTTAATTCTGTCTACTTCACACAGATGAATGAAATATGAAGTAAATAAACTTTCGAAATACTGCAACATGATACGAATAAAGGCTCAAAAGCAGCATACACAAGGAAAATATTCTACTGTGCCACCAGACAAATGGCAGCAAGTGGCTTCCAGTCATGTACAAGGACCATGAAACATCCTGAATAGAAACTAATAACCTGAAGCCACTTTCAACAAATCACTTCCGAACATTAGCGAAAGTAAAATTCAACTTCCGACCTTACGCGAGCTCTTAATGCAACAGCCTGTCAGAGAAGGTGAAGGAGACAGGTTAATAAGCTCTTTTCTCATTCCTGGAACAATCGAGTTAAAAGAGATTCTCACAGCTCGATCTCTCTGCAGAGTTTCTTTGCTCTTTACATAATCATCCCGACTCCTCCAACAATAAGAAAATCTTACTTCCTTTTCGCCGCGGTTGTGCTTCTCGCGGGTCGCCGTAGACGTCCGGGGTCGTACGTACCCCGGGATAAAGCACGAGTGACCTGCAAAAACTCCACTCGTGACGTAACTTGTTGTATAACTGAAGCGTCGTGGTCCAGATCCTGGACTTTTCGTGCACTCTGTATCCTTTGTGGCGCCACTTCCCACAGGATGGGTAGCAGTACACAGCGAGTCCCCCGATTTTTGCGATGAAAATAAGAAAAAAAAATTTCAAGGCTGGTTGGTTTGATGGTCACGCTGCTCTAGCCTCAGGCAGCATTTGCCTGCCTCCCCTCACCACAACAACATACCCATATCGTACAAGTTTTTTCCCCCATGATTATCCTCGATCCTTGCATACGACTCTCCCCTTCCGTAAAACGACCCTTTTATTGCACCTAACCCATCTTTCCCTGACAGTTCCCTCACGCTGTTCCCTCAATACATTTTCCATGAACTAACTTTTCTCTCATGAACCTAGCTGCTGCTGCAGCATTTCCTAAGATGCCATCTCCACCTGCCTCACTTTCATACTTCATCCTTGTGAGGAGCTTCCGTAATCTCATTTTTCTCTCCTGTCTCATACCTCTTTCCCTTTCATATTCATACTGGATATTACCCTCTCTCCTTTTCCTTTTAGAGTCAATAAATCTGAGAATTACTCTTGCATCTTCTTGATGCCAGTCCTTGCTGAAAATATCTTTTCATATTCACGCTCCATAGTTTTATTATGCTCCACATCTTCCCACCCTCCTCCTTATGATCCTGACGTATGCTGTAATCAACTCATGATATTTATTGACCCTTGCACAAATTTCTCACTTTCATCTCTCTTAATCTCTCCACCTGCATCCTTCATTACGTTTACTGAAGGTAACGTTTCCTCATCATGACACACGCCTTTAAGGCATCATAAACAGTTCCGGAGTAATGTTGAGTTTTACGAGGTCCTCCCTGAGCAAGAGCAGAAAACATCAGAAACTAATATATCATCGTTATATTATCATCATTAATATAATTATTACCATTATAATTATATTCATTGTCACTATTACCAATACTACTACTACTACTAATGATAATAATAATAATAATAATGATAATAATAATATTATCATTATTATTATTATCATTATTCTTATTATCATCAATGTTATTATCATTAAAGCCTCAGGATCTATACTATGAGGGTCCTGTACATACGAGACCGTACTCCACTCGGAAGCAGATAAAAATGTTGGACTCTTTTGCAGCGACAATGACATGTCCTTGCCCTAGGGTAATCTCTCTCTTCTCTCTCTCTCTCTCTCTCTCTCTCTCTCTCTCTCTCTCTCTATATATATATATATATATATATATATATATATATATATATATATATATATATATATGAAAGAGAGCATCACCCGAAGTTTACAAGACCAAGAGATGTCATTCTGTCGATACACCAAACACGATATGAGAGCAGCGAGGGAGCTGGGAACGGTGGAAATTACGGTGAGTGAGTGAGTGATGGTGGCAACACTGATGATTCACCACCCTCCTCCTCTGGGATGAGGAATGTGAACCACTGCATTATCAACTAATAACTCCGCAAAATATATGAATATTCACGGCTTTCGACATCGAACATGTATGAATACTAATGCAAAGGTTGGTCAGTATTTAAATTGTAGAACAGGGAGCGGCAGAAGGCGAGCAAAACGCAGGAGAGTAGTGGAGCTGTGGTGACGGAATTTACGTGGGAACGAAGGCTGAGGATAGAGTTGTGGGGGACGAACCTCACGTGGGGAGGTTGGTTGGCCATGGAGACGATTGATTTTTGATCCAGGAGCAGTGAATGTATCGTGCACTCCCGCCCATCATGTGGAAGGCGACGCAAAAAGAACAGAGAGTGCACATAAGGTCGGTGGATAGGGACTCAGTAAATGAATTACAAGTTTCACGTAGGGAGAGAAATTTTCACAAGGACCTCATATGGAGGGGTTTAGCCTTGTCTGGAATACTTGGAATCGTGCGTGAAGACGGGTAGGTTGGGAGAGCTGTGGTGCTGGAGAAAGTAAGGGGACGGAGCCTAAGTCAGGGAAATTGTGGAAGTGAAAGATTTGTGTACACGTGGAGGGAGGGTAGGTCAGAGCGTTACTAGGTTCTGGAGGGAGAAGGGTGGAAGGATGCTGAACCAGGAGAGGAACAGTGGTGGTGGGTGTCGAGGTGGGGAGCCTGGTACAGAAGAGCTAGCGTGATGCATAATGTGTGTGGAGATATATAGTAAAGCTGGCCCGAGAGACGTAGTGACAAATGGTGTGTGTGTGTGTGTGTGTGTGTGTGTGTGTGTATGGAGAGAGGGTGGACCGGGTTGGGCTGTGGCGACGGAGGCACACAGTGTGATCATACACACCACAGGGAGACCCTCAAACCATCAACCTTAACCGAAACATAAGCTCAACAAACTGCATAAACAGACATGTTTATGTCGCTGATAGAAAGACCCAACACGCGACAGACGAATTAGCGTGCGTTCCTACACTCTACCGTCAATATGGTACTAATTCATTCCGGTGGGGTGATATACAGAGACACTACAAGATAATAATGTGCTCTGTAATTACGAGACTAAAATATACACCTGAACAAGCTGAACACGAGGAGGAAACATGTGATGACTACAAAGTTGTAACAACCCAATATCACGCACAACCTCCGATGGTGAGGAAGTGTAGATGGTTTACTGTGTCTCTGTTATATGTTAGGCTCATTCTGTTTACTGCCTCTCTCTAATGAATGTAAACTATCTTGTCTACCGCCTGTCTGGTACATGCAAGGTAAACTTTGTCTACCTTCCGTCTGGTATAAGCAAGGTGTATTATCTCTACCGTCTGTCTGGTATATGAAAGGTTCATCTTGCTTACTGTCAGTCTGGTACATGCAAGCTCAACCATCCCCGGCACTGCGGCAGTGACTGGACAAACCAACTGAGCTGGTTCACTGCAGCGCACCACGGTCCAGGAAGATGGTACAAGCCCTTCCCTCTGGTCGTACCTTGGTCATGCTGTGGGTGGGTTCCTTTCCGCTGGACTTCCCAATTGTGAAAATTCCCTAAAGTGTGAATAATATGCAGGGAACCGCTGACAGCAGTCTCATGTGAAGTCTACACGGACTTCAGTCCTGCTCTTGATGTTACCCTTTGACCTGACTTCAAAGAGTGAGTCACGGAGGGGAAGGGAAATCACCAGTTATTAAAGGCACCGCGTGAGTGGAGGTGATGATGGTGCCGCTCTGAGGGCAGGGTTGAGGCCCTTCTACAGTGGATACGACGGAGCACAGGAACATCATCCACAACCAGACATTCACATTCACTAGGGCCACAACGCCTCTCCACTCGCCAGGTGTTTACGAGTGCCACATCCTCCCTCCACTCACCAGGTGTTCACGAGTGCCACATCCGTCTCCACTCCCCAATGCTAAATCCCCACTCCACTTTCCAGACGTTTACCAGTGCCAAATCCTCTCTCCACTCCCTAGACGTTCCACAATTCTCTCTCAATCCCGAAATGTTCACCAGTGCCACACACCTTCACCAACCCCAGACGTTCGCCAGCGTTCCTCCCACAACCGTGCTGCCCTCCTTGGGCAAATCGTTTCTCGTTGACGTATTTATAGGATCAAAAAGTCATGAAAATCAATGACATAACATTTAATGAGAAGTTCAAACAATCTACAGCACAGGATGAAACACAACACCTTTCGCTGCTGCACTATAAGAGACAACTGCACTATGTAATAGCAGGATGACGCGCACAGAAAATTGGCAGGAAGACGAAGTATCTGGCGCAGTTCATGCAATCAAAATATCAGCCGGAGAAAAAACGTAATACAAACAGCTACTCCCGTGTGAGAAATGACAGCTTTTGACGCGGCGTTTGCCAGAAACGATGCCACCAACTGCCTTCCTAGCTCACTACCCTTGGAATTACATCCTATTTCAGGCATTCCAACAGCCTGCAGTGATGAGCACTTGGTGCTGAAGACCCAGATAATCGCAGATCCTCGATGTCTGCAAATTATACATCGCGATATTTATGATGATGGCTTCAAATCTGGCGGCGCGGCGGTGGGGGCTCTTTTATGATAGCAACCGCGGAAACTGATATAAAGTTTACGTCCCCCGGGCTCCCGACGACGTCAGCCACTGTGGCAATTGTACCGGAGCGGGAGTCTGACGTTATGTACGACCGCTCATTTGGCCACTTCCCTGGCCAGGGGGTCATGCAAACTGCTCCTTACTGGGCCACAATTGCGGGGTGGCCAATTTTCGGAGTAGGGGGAGGAGGAGGAGGGGGAGCGGGCATCTGCAATGGCCAACCCGGTAGACATCTGCTACCATCGCCACCACGAGGCCTGCAGGGTGTGTATATCGAGGAAAGGGAGGAGTAATGAGGGGCTTACAGAACGAAGAGGCGTGGGGTTTGGTTGCACCAGGCGGCGTGGAGAATGGCTCTAAGAGGCGTAAGGGATGGTTGCAAGAAGAAGCGTGGGGGAATCCTGCGACAAAAGACGGACTGGGGCCAAGTACAAGAGGCTTGGGGGACGCCGGGACTAGGTGTGAGCGTCAAAAGGCACGGGAAACACCAGGAACATGGGTCGTGGGAGACAACACCACCAGATGTGGAGAGCACCTAGGTCATGGGGACGAGGGATACAGCGGAATTAGGAGACGTGAGGGGGGGAAAGGAAGGAAACTTGGGTCACGGAGCGTGGGGGAGGAATACCAGCGAGTGTGAAGACAGCACTAGGAGAGGAAGGGGCTGGGACTAATACGGTCTTACCTGGACAGTGCTCGGTGAGCTGAATGTTATGACGAAGAGAATTCTAACCACCAGCAGGAGAGGCATGTGGAAGGGTCACGTCACTATGGTAGTGTGAATACACATGTTCTCACGTTATGCTGGAGAGCTCTCAATACTGAGCTTGATAATACGCATTAATGTGTGACGGGATATAAACATATTAACAAAAAAAACTTCCCCAATCTCTATAAACATCACTATTCATCACCTATCCATCCTTTCGATTTACGGAAGTCTCTCTACCAACCTTTCCGTCCTTTTCCGATGGTACTACCAACGAAAAAAAGATAAATCCTGTGGTCATTAATATGCATTTACCACACCCGAGACCAATACCTGGTCACACCTCCTGAATAATGAGTTATTGGTTTGGTACTTTACATATACAGTGGTGATCCTGACTCCATCACGGCCAGTCAGCCGTCTGCTCCACGCGGCCACGGTTCCATCTCTAACCCAGCCGGCATCACACCTACGACAGGGAACACATCAGTAACGCAACACACTCTAATACTGCTATCTTAAAATGCACTTCCTGGATCTTGTATTATTCTTATATTTCCTTCCACTTACAAATTTCATATCGTGGAGGCTGATAGAGCTCCCCACTCTCGAACTCCTCCAAAAAATCAATAAGGCATCTGAGCACCTCCAGCCATGAGAAGTGAGTCGTCTCCCCCTCGCACGAGAGTGGCTATCAGACATATTGAACTCCCGCCACTGATGTACCCAGACAGCAATAATAACAGAGGCGGGGGAAGGAGCACCACTCCACGCTGCAATAACCCACTTACTCCCACCTTGTGGGGCGCCCTCTCGCCCGGTTGGGGAGGCATGGAGTGCGCCCACACTCCCACCCACAACATAGCTAAGGGAAAGTGCACGCCCACAGCTCCTCCCATAATACAGCTGGTGGAGCCCCATGCACGCCCACACCATCCACAGCCTGTCCACTGGGTAGTCTACACACAGTTAACTAAACTGAGAGGGACACATCGAGCTTCCACATGTACTTAATTCACATTACATCAAGGTCATTACTTCTACCGTACAGGGAGGTGGCGAGACGCATCACTCACTCAGGTCTGTGCATCTGCCTAAAGGGACATTAACTGTAACAAGATTAGTACTGAAATTTGTAGGAGAAATTTTAAGGGCAAACCGGGGACACTGAAACAGTGTGGATCTATAATTTGACACACACACACACACACACACACACACACACACACACACACACAACCCTAGAATATAATCTCTATCACTTTCAAATATTCTTACAATTCACCTCCCCTCTGGCGCACAGGATTAAGTAGAACGAGGTGTGCAAGCTTTCCTCTCTCCCCCTTTTTGAAGACTCACAACTTTTTCAGCGGGGTTGGTTGGGTCTTCCCTGCGAGGGTCCGCATCTGTGACTGTAAGGGAGACTAATTGGAGGAGAGACGTCAAGGTTGACCTGCATCGCAACGAACCCGCCTGGCTTGCGCACATGCATCAACAGGAGCCACAGCTGATGGAGTTATGCCTGGAGGCCCGCCTGACGCACAACCTCCTAGCGCCGATGTTTAATTCCTTGTGATAACTGCTGGAGAGGATGGTATCAAGGAGTCACACACACACACACACACACACACACACACACACACACCTGGATATCATCCACCTGGGCCAGGACCAGGACCTAACAAGCCGACCCTCAGGAATGTCAATAAAGCTCTCGGCCGATACTTTGGGCTGGGCAATGACTATCATTAGCAATGTTGCAAAGAGAGGCAGGTCTAGCGCGGCTCGCTCACCCTCACGCGCCCCCGAGGGTGACCTGGTCCTCACAATACGCCGATTCCCTACACCCTCCATGTGTCCACTAGACCTGCTGACACAACACATCCCCGGAGCCCCTTGTCTCTAATGATTCTAATGCCATAACCACAGTCCGACGGACACCAGCAAGAAATCTATCACACTGAAATACAATGGTAATATTGACGCGATTGTGTGTTTATGTGACTTAGATTCTTTCGTACCACAAGCAACTGAAATGACTGCATCTTGAACAAGGGTTGCAAACATGAGAGAAAATTTGAAAAGGCAGCTCTACTGCTAAGATAGATAGATAACAACACTGATGAGACAGCACGAGCACCTAGAAAGAGTAGAGGGTGGAATGGCTGTTGTGAGGGAATGGATGTGGAGCCTTGATCCTTCAACCTTCCTTGAGGAAGACGAAGGAATAGATGGAGGTATGGAGTGGAAGACACAACAAGTACAACCTGCATGAGGTGCACTTCCATCTAAAGCCGGCAACGGCTTCCTCTCATGAACTTTTCCTATGGAAGCACAGGCGCGTCTGAGAGCAACGTTCCTCATAACACATTTGATAATGATGCAGTTACCTCTACTGTACAAGTTAGAGATTAGTATTACCTCACAATACAATGGTTTACAAACAGACGGACAGAACGACAGTTTATTTCCCCCAGACTCTTTACAGAGTACGTAGCTCAGCTCGTATTGACGGACAGTTAATACGCTGGCGATCAATATTCACTGGTACCAACAAGGATGACGTCCCTCTTCTGGGTAGGTGTGTTCCACGTCGTCTGTCCCGACCCGGTCCAGAGCGGCCACATGTGGACCACCCGGCGTGTGTGTTATCCTGGCCGTGCTAAGCTTCAGCTCACTTGTTACCAGACATCTAGGTCGATAACCTCCTCAGTTAGGAGTCGGTCTTAATACTGAGGGAAGTAATGGCTGGTGATTACAAGGTGGTGAGACGAATTACCCGGTAACCAACTGGCTCCCTAAGGGGAGTTGTGGGGGTGATGGCTGAGTTGCTTGCTCCCCACGGCAGGTGGGGGTAATGACTGACTGGCTCCCCAGGGCAGGGAGGTGATAATGGATGATTGGCTTGTTCCCCTAAAGCAGGTGGGTGATGTCGGTTAACTGACTAACGTAGGACAGGGAGATGATGATGGCTGACTGGCTCCCCAGGGCAGGTGGATGGTGACGGCTGACTGGCTCCCCAGGGTAGGTGGGTGATGATGGCTGACTGGCTCCCCAGGGCAGGTAGGGATCGTAGCGGACTGGCTTCCTCAGGACAGGTCGGGGTAATGGCTGACCGGCCCCACAGGGCAGGTAGGGGAGGGCGGTGATGATGGGTAATGACGGGGTGATACAACACCTCCATCATAAAAAACTAGAAAAGTGTTAATAAAATTTAATGAAGGAACACGATCATGTATTTACCACTAGAACAGGGTATTAACGTGACCAGCGCAACAGACAACACGCGGGATCAACTCTTTACAAGCCACAGTTACACAGTTCAGGTCATAATACCGTGTTACAACCCGTCATCACAAGCCGTAATATCGTGCACCCTCAAAGAATGGGTGGCTGAGTCACTGTCTAACCTTCAAGTAGATTGAGACACTGTTTTTACTCCTTCGAAATCGTTCCTCCTTAACAACGTGGCGTGATTGATCGTAGATACAACTTCTGTACTGATAACGTTGCGACTCACGTCATGATCCTATTCCGTGTGTGAGTAATGACCTATTTGTTGGTAAGTACACATACGGAATGTGTAATTACCTCTATGTGTTGCACGGGGAGGGAGTTTTACACTCGTGTCGCCCCATATCGAACTTTCTCTAACACACAATTCTCTAAACTCCTGTACGGTGTTCACATGAATAAGTTCTTGATTCATTTAACTCCATTATACCACTAATTTCATGCTACGAAAGTAATTCTTTACATCACTTCTGACACGTTTTCTACTTAATTTCATATCATGTCCTCTAATTATGTGTGTGTGTGTGTGTGTGTGTGTGTGTGTGTGTGTGTGTGTGTGTGTGTGTGTGTGTGTGAAGGATCCAGGATTGCTGGACGTGACAGACTAACCCCACATCAGAGGCCACCTGTGGTGATAGGCACCAGGAGACAAATCGCTCCCCAGGGATGAGGCAGAGACCACCGCTCCACGGTCATCCCCGAGTCATGAGCCTCTGCAGTCTGATGCACGCAGGCAGGCAGCCAGGGGCTGTATCATCAGTATCCACGAAAGTATTTTCTGCACCGTGATATACATACCAACGACTGACACGAAAAAAAAATACAGCTTAATGGATCAGACTTACGACAACACATTTTCAAGCGTCCTGAAGACATTCTTTCGCAAAGCTGGACATTTGAGAGAGTTCGCTGTCATTCGGTACAAGGCCACAGATGAGGGAGCAGCCTCTCCTAGCAAGACGAAGCAACTATTGCGTATCATATTTACATAAATATTCAGACCCTCTGAACTGTACCTCGTCAACCCGAAAATCATCTTCAAAACTGTCTTCAAGTTGTTTCCTCACTAACATCAGACTTACTTGAGTCATGGTCTTCAATTTATCATACTTAAACCAAAATATCACGAAGTACAGACATATTCCTTAATATTCTTATGTTATATAGAGACGTTCTCTACTGTAAGTAAAACAAACTAAAGTACATTCAATCCCAAGATCAGACGAACAAACTAGGGTAAAGGAACGCTATTAGATTTTCTATCTTCAGCACCTTGAAAATATTCAATCACGTGAAGAGAAATTCTTAACTGTATACAGCCAGAGACAACCCATGTAGGTACCTACAAATATTCGTAGGTAAAAACCATCCTACTGTAAGAGGAGCATGTTTCATGAACTTCACAACAATCTCACAGTATCCTGCATTCACCACCAACTGCAACCCTTCCCCTGGTGGGGGTGTCAATGCACGACCACAGAGTGTGACCAGACTTATCTTACCTCAGTCTTTATCAAGGGGTAACTGTCTTGTTCTGGCTGCCACCCCCCAAGCTACTGCTTCCACCGCACACACTGCGGTTGCATTCTGGAGGTTCTCGCCCTTTAACCTAACCTTTCTGATATCACAAGCTCCATTTAATTGAATCAGTTACTCAACTGAATCTATTCACAGCCGTCTCACTGCTATACACTGACAGCCCACAAGGTTACACATTTACACACATTCGTACATATACACTGGGTACGTGTGCAGCGTTTTGGAAACTCATGTAAATTGTAATGGAATTGCAGGGACGTTCAGTTGTAGCCGACCCGGCCCTGATGAGTGATAACCTTTTCTAGACTGCTCGTGCAACTGACATTATCAATTAGGTCTTGACAAACAAGTAACGTATCCCTACAACAAAGCTTCAGGGTTTTTTCTTCCCACAGCTTCGCTCACTGAACATGGATCTGATGCAGTCTTCATACCACTCCATCAATTCTCTATTTTTCACAGTATCACTTCACTTCTGCTTGTTTATTTTCTAACCTCTCTGAACCTTTACACCACTCATGGCGGAAATACTGAGCTATGAGAACTCTAAAATGTTCTATCTTTTGATGTTCACCCACACGAATCGAGCCAGCCTCCAAAATACCAGCCCACATAGCTACCGTCTCTACCTACAGCGACCATTTGCTCTACGCTCACGTAAGCTCGAGGCTTCGGGCATCTTATGAATGATTCCAGCCAACTAATGCCTTCCACCAGACCTTAATATTTAACATCTAAGTAAAAGCTCAAATCAGAAGAGCAAGTTACAGAGTGGACATGCAGCATTCATACAGACGATGGACTGGTTCAGACATTCGAATATCCATGAGCAAAACAAAAGCGAGTCTAAGTATTACTAACATTAGCCTGGCTGAGAACCATTGTTCCTATCCTTCCAGCAAGTTCCCCAGACACTAAAATCTAACGTGTACGCACGACTAATGAAGAAGATTACATCGAAATACGTGTGGAACATAAACTACATGGTGTAAAGACGACCGCACCAGTGACTCACGGCGTTAAGTCTGGTCAACACCAGACCCAGCGAGTCAAGCCTCTGGTCCACAGTCTTGCAGACTTGTTCTACGTGGCGATACATCCGCCTTGAACCACCTGGCGAACTATGGTGCACCTGGCTAGTGGGGTAGGGGGGGGGGGCTATGCTCCTTGATCCCACTAAATCCTACAGCAACACGAGTATGCGACCATCCTTCACATCCAAACCTGGTTCTCGACATAATACTTCCTTCAGTCTAACGAGATAGTGAACAGACGAACCTAACGACATAGCCATGAACACTACAGCTTCACGAACGTACAGGAAATGTAATCCATCAGTGTGGGGAAGCTTCACGTATACTATTCATTTCCCATACATCACGCGTCTCACTGAGATAATATCATATCCCGACCGTACCTTCGTTATAAAGCTATTAGGTCAGTTAATCAGAAGATCCCCCGTTATCACTCGCGATTTCCGAGAGGGAACATCCGCGGGGCAGCGGTACGTACCAATTACTCTGACCACTGACGATGGTTGGTACGACCATAAATAAAGCTAATTGGCTAAACAACCGTCCCGCCAACACCTCATTACCATATGAAGAGCGACCAAACCCTCACCACCTTAAGCACCCACCCAGCCGCCAGGAACTCCCGTACCCCCGTAGCAGACTCTTCCCATACTAATCATGATGACTTATAGTGATATGTGGGGGAAAAACTGCAGGTTAGCACTTGGAGGGTCATCTCATTATCTGCATTAACATTAAAAAGTGTGAAAAATAATTCTTTACTTTTCGAATGAATAAATGGTTTATCGTTTAATAAGGTCACCTGGTTCCGCGCAAAAAAAAAAAAAAAGGCTTAACTCTCACTGTATCAGAGTCAAATCAACGACATGTAACAGAATGGCGAACAGATGGTCATGTTTTTATACACGTCTTGGCCCTTATACACGTCCCACACCATCGTTAACAGATGCACGAACCCTCCTCTGTAATGAACATCAGCAAACAGATCATGATCCTGAGATACAATTAAGGGTTCTAACCAAGACTCCTGCGTCCACACCACTATCGTCATCACATACTCTCATGTGACATAAAGAAAAAGATATACACACACTTACCCTGTATGATATACGCATGGCAAACAACTCTACGGTGTCCAGGCATATTCTTGGCTTGTATCACCCTACGTGAGGCATACCCGATACACCACACGAGGTAAGAGAAGAGCCACATCACACATTCATTGCCCAGTTGACGTTATCCATGAGCTTCAAAACCAACATCTACTTTTTCTTTTAGTCTATCTGAACTTCTCATTCGTTGTATCGAGCTACGTGAAGACTTATACCGCTTGACGTCATACTGACCTGACGCTTCCCTAAACTAGACTGAACCAGCCAAACATGTCTCAGACCATCCCACCACAACCCAAGCCAGATCAACTTAAACCATCAGGTTCAATACTAAACAGTCTAAGCCTACCAAACATAACACATCTCAACCCTATCGAACTTATCTGAAACCCTAACAACCAAATTCAAATTCTCTCTCAACCCTACCTATCCTAAATTTAGCCTCCTATATATATCCAACACAACCTGTCCCATATCAGGTAAATCCGGCGATTGTATGGAGCCACAGCTTTCTATGTTTGTACTGAGTTACTTTTGTCATTCGATATTAATACTGTTTTGATCCGTTCATCACGGTTTCATGGAAAGGGCAACGAGAAACTAAAATCGAAAACTTTCAATATGCTTACAGATCATCGATATTAAGCCTTTTAGAGGCCCCAGTTTACTATGTTGCCCAGGACCAAAGAAACATATGACTTCATCAGTCTCATCCCAACCGAACACTACCATGCCGTAGCAACTACTCCTAACTTGTCTAACCTGACACGCCAATAACACCACAACCTAACCCTGAGTATGATCCAACGTTGTCATGGATCGATGAGAGGGATCACTGGCCCAGATGAACTGTCTGAATGAAGGCGGAACCATCTACTGCCAAGCATATACAGCGTGAAACGCTCTTCCCTCACGAGCGTCCACTACGCAGAGTGTGACTTACAGGGGTACATTCATCCACCTGTGGGTGCGCGAGAGCTGGGAAGTACATTCCTCAGGCACTAAGACCCACAGCAGGAGGCAGGCTCACGCTCCACTCATATGATCGAGCAGCAATATCCCCAGCTGTCATGGTATGGCATATGGCCGAGGTCAATGTTTCTCTTGATCCGACCTTCAGCCCTCCCGTAAAGTGCATAAGTAATGATCAAGGATGTGGATAACACGTGCAAAGTAAGACTACAAGAGTCCTGGGGAGGTGGGAGTAGATGAAGGCACGGGGAAGATGGAAATGTTCTGATTACTACATAACCAAAGCTCCACCGAGGGAAAAATAAATCCCAAGACAACTTACGCAAGGAAGCTTAGCCCTTGGACAACAAGGATTGCCATGGTTCTTTGTATTGAGATATTCTGGGAAGAACCAGAATGAGGGAGGGAGGGAGATTGTAAGAAGGGTTTCACGGTAGACAAAATGAACACAGATGTAACAAGACAAAGGTGTTTCGAGGAGGCTTTCAGTATGGCAAAACGCACTGGTACTGGGAGATGTGTGCGAGAATTTGACGAGATGATAATGGTAATTACATCAGCTTAAGTACAGTCCACAACGTTAACAAGCTCTCACCAAAAATGAAATAAAACAAATTATTGTAAACACTCCTTAGTGCCTCCAAATGTCTCCTTCATTCGCAGCGTGAAACATCATTTCGCTGCTTCCCACACCTTGTGTGTGGAGACCTGTCACTCGAAGATTGGCTGTCATAATACCTCCTTCTTCCCTCGAACACCTAAGCTAGAAAATATTTTCAAATTTCTGTCTTATCCTCTTTATAACCTTTCTTCCTTCCAGAGTCAGGTCTACACACACTTGAGGAGCTTTGATTAATTTCTCATTTCTTTCTCAATAACATTTTACTCTCATCCGAGATGGCCTTGACTGGGGCATGTTGTTTGCCCGAGCCATGTCGGTCACTTTAAATAAAATCAAATGATATTTCCTAATTCATATATATTTCGGAATCCAATAACAAAATTAATGATGAATAAATATGATAATACTGCGCCAATTACCAGTGTTCCTCAAACGAGTCACAGTTACACTAATGGTACATTTCCTTCTTTATGGATGGTTCACTTTACAGTATATCTGCACGCACGACATGCCAGGATGTATCTCCTCCCATAGCGTATATTACCCAAAGTGACACGCCTGCACATGGGCGGAGGAACGGCCCGTCCCAGGCGCCCAACATGGAACTGACAAATGGGAACGAACTTGGCAATATTGGGGTGACAAATGAGGGAACAGAGGCATAAAAGTCTATCACTCTAAACCATATCTGTGTTTAAAAACGGTTTTAGATCCACGCAAACGAACACAGCGAAAACACACGACAGTCGAGACAAAGTCCATCGACAGCGTTTGAGCACAACAGTGAGACAGTCGGTCAGCGCATGGAATGACTTACCAACAAGAGTAAAATGAAATCAACAACACAAATGCGTTTAAAAAAGGTTTGTTGCGTATATATCTATCAAAGTCTATCACTAACGCCGTCTGTTCCTCTGTAGTCATAGAAGTTTACAGATATTTCTTGTCATTTACTTGCTTTCCCACTCTCTCTACTCTAAGATCTGCGTTTCCAATCTCTTCTCTTATTGCAAACACGCTCAAAAAGACTCACGTGTCTGTTAGTGTCTGTCTTCCTCTGTAACCCCAGACTGCAGCAGTGTGCCACAACTGCTGACACCAACCATACACAGGGTGCGAAAAAACTGCGAATTAGCCCAAGGTCAGTAGCTACCACCTCTGTACAGACGAATACCTCTGGAACGTACATTCTGAAACACTAGCGAGAGAATCCTTCTTCAGTTACCATGACAGGAGCACTTTCTGCTTTTCTCCCTAACGTCCGGCTCTAGAAAACGCATCAAGTAAAGCAGTTCGACTTGTAGATGATCATCATCGAGGGCAAAAGCCACTCTCCTCCACCATCTTTATGGTGCATCACCGTGTGACCCCTTCCTCCACCTTCCCCCACCCTCCCAACAAGCCCCTTCACCGACAAAGTTCTGAAGAAGAAGAAAAAAATTGTTGCAATCAAACCCTTGGTGTGCTACGGCAAAAGTTTGGAGCCCTAAGAAAAATGTTATGCTCATAACTAGCTCCTCTTTCCCACTAAACTTTATAAAGCGAAAACGTTACTGAAAATTATACTTTTACCTCCTAATATTTTTCCCCCGACGGCTCCGGGATACGTAAAAAAGAAAAAGAAAAATCCCGCAGGTTTACGCCGAGTAAAATTCACGTTTCACAATTCTCAGGGTGGGGGCAGCGTGGGACGTGGCCCGAGGTTGTTCATGCGCGAATAATGTGGTGGTTGAACGGTGCAGGAGGATGAATGGTTGTGGTCCACGTGCCCGGCACCCACTGTATAGTAATCCCTCACCAACACTACCCGGTTAAACCACTCGTCCACCGATACCCAAGTTTATACGGTCCACGAAGATTTTGTCATCCGTACGTGCAACTGTGAAGTCAAAGACTCAATATTCACAACTGCACGAAAGACGATACTGATCTTCAACGGCAAAAAAAAATGTGTAAGAAACTTATGAAGTAAAATGCTAATCATATGACGACTACAAGCGACCATAAATCTACAAGAACTAGTTCCCTTGTAGTGCACAACCAAGGACTACTCCATCTACTCCATCTACTTAGCGAGGGATATCAACTCTGCCTGGTAATGGCTGCTACCTCTGCCTGATGAACGGTGCCGTCTCTGCCTGTAGAAGGGTTCTACGTCTATTCGGGAAGTCTGCATCGTAAGGGAGGGTGGCAAGGTGAGGCACACACTACGTCTACTGGGTAATGATGGGTCAGGTGAAGGAATCACCCTCAGGTGAGAGACGTCACGACAATGTGGTGAAAGAAAAACATACCGAGTCGACCGATTCGTTAACCGCGAGGAAGACTGATAAGATAAGACATGTCTACTTGGTGAAGAGGAATAATAACAAAGAAACGCTAATTGGTGTTTAATTAGTGTAAGATGAGGGTCGAGGGTAACACGCACTCTTACTACCCTGTCACCTCTGGCTTCATTTTCGTTTTTTTCCGAGTCAACAAATTTTCTCAGATTAGGCGTGTGTGACGTTGATGGAACTGGGAGAGGACTTAATGTTGTGGGGTGAAAAAAATAGGCTGATAGACTGTATGTGAGCAGGACCTGCGATTTTAGTAAAATATTGTACAGTAAAAACAAGATGACCATGATGAGAATACTTGGCGAACATCAGCATATCTTTTTTTCCCTAAAGCATCTCACAAATCAGTTATTCCCGTGGACAATACCATCATGATCATGTAAAGACAACTATCTCTCAGCTAAATATGTCTCACACCATAACATGGCTTCTAATCAGTCTCATCTCAACTTATGACAAATGATTCAGCTCACAGCATTCTAAACTGATTCATGATCGCTTATCCATTATAAGGGAAGCCGAACAAGCTCATAAGTCAACAAGCCCGAGAAACAAGCACACGGGGTTTCGTCACACTCCTCTCTGGGTCTCACTGATGAAATATAACAAGAAATGACTTCATACAAATAGTATTGCGAAAAGATTTTAATGGAAAACAGCGTTGCTCAAAAGCACCGTCCGAACTATCTCTTCAGAAACATATGTGGGCTAAACATTTAGGGTGTTTGATTACTGTTTGCTTCTTAGAGGTGTTGACATAGTAAGGATAAACCAAATTGTTCCTATATGTTCGACACAACAGACTATCAGGTTTAATGATGTTGCCTTCACCGTTCCAGGTATTCAACTCTTATGAGTTAAGTTCCTCTCAAAAACTGTTTTCATACCCCTGCTCACACGTGAACTCCTCAACTACGCTCCCCTTGATGTCCTAGAATTAAGTCTCAGATGAGATGTGGTCTCAGTGTCTGCCTAACTCCTGCGTGAAACTAACTTCATAACGCTTTTTCAGACTGAACACTCTTCCAAACAAATATAATATGAAGTTAATATTTGAGGCATATCATTTTCCTGAGTCGAACAACTTTATAAGCTACTGTGAACACGATGTCTATAAGCCAAAATATCTACCTTAACCAGCCAGTCAGTATAGAGTATAAACCTTGAACTCACTCTCTCTCATGCATCAAGTCCTCTGACAGACTAATATATACGAGACACCCCAACACGTCATTATGGAAGCCGTTACCATCTCTCCTCGGCGTGATGGGCGGGGTGGGAGCGCTTGAAGTGTAGTTATAAAGGTGTCAAAACCGTGTGATTTAATCTGTCATAAGCGTCAGGACCAGTCAGGCAGCCACAATAACCCAGCTGTTCCCCGCGTCCACATACCTTCATAAAAATGGCTTTATTTCGTGTTAGTCTCGTCTGTTGAGCATCAGCCCACCCCGCTATCGATTTCTGAACACTGCATTAGCGATAAACCTGTCACAGCGGTTGCGTAAATACGAGGATTGGAAGACTTTTAGAGTTCAGCAGCAGTTGAGGGAGGCCGGCCCAGACACACCACGAATGACGTCAATGGCAATAAAATGCCAACACTTCCCCCGGCGCAAAGTTTGGCACTGCCTCATGGCTGACGCTCCCCAGCACGGGTGGGGAGGCGATCCCCAGCATGGATGGCGTGATGCTCCCCAGCACGGGCGGGGAGGCGATCCCCAGCATGGATGGCGTGATGCTCCCCAGCACGGGCGGGGAGGCGATCCCCAGCATGGATGGCGTGATGCTCCCCAGCACGGGCGGGGAGGCGATCCCCAGCATGGATGGCGTGATGCTCCCCAGCACGGGCGGGGAGGCGATCCCCAGCATGGATGGCGTGATGCTCCCCAGCGATACTTGACGAGGAGTGAATCATCCGGCCTGCCGCCATGGGAGGCTGGGGCAATTCCGTTCATTATGAGTTTTATTGTGAGACTTATTATATGATTTGACGGACACTCCAGGCGACTCATTTCCATATGAATGATCTCCCCCAGGTCTATTTATGGTAGGGAGGAGGGAGGGAGCTGAGTGAGGAGGGGAGGGTGGACTGGATTTGGAGGGTGGAGGGACTGGAGGGGTAGGAAGACCCCTAGTGTGTCACCAGCAGGAGCAGAAGATTATGTGTGGTGAGGAAAGGTGGTGATGGTGACGCGTAGGGACGGCAGTAACTGGTTATTTAAATCTAAGGATCCCTCCCTCCCTGGAGGGGAGAGGCTACTTCCTATCTATATGCTAAAGGTCGAGTCGAGGGGGACGAGTTCCTACCACACCACCGCTGCCGGTGGACAGACGATGAGGGCAAGTGAGGAACGAGAGTGACACCATATCCCACGGTACAGCGTCTGGAGAAGACTTTAATACACCATCCTCAGGTATAATTTAGTAACAAAGATATGATGTGTACGGCCGGTGTGCTGCTGGCCTACGCTGGAGAGTTGGGGGTCACGGTAAACACCGTCTGCCACAGTGGGAAAAAACACGACGAAAACTCTTGGTAAGGTCGGAAGTGGAGGGAAGGATTACTGTAATCTGGGGGGAGTAGGTTAGGGTGGGAAACAAACTGGAGTACTGGAATCAGTGGCATGGGAGTGCTGAAGGCAACAAGTATGTAAGGGGAAAAAAATCCAATACTTGTAAAGTAAAGGAGACTAACAAACGTTCATGTAATACATAAGGAGAAATGCAAGAAAGAGGAGGAGTGTGTGTGTGTGTGGACGAGTCACACCGCAACGGTCCATGCCACATCACACTAGCCTGCGTCCAAGACTTCTGTGAGAAAAATAGTGACCGGCGAGGTCTGACAATACAAAAATGTAGTTAACTGACCACCAGCGAGGAAAGGAAAGATATGACATGATATACAGTCCAGGAGAATGCTACTGAAACACCATGTATTGTACAAGGGTTCTATCTCCCATGTGTTTTCTCCACAATACAACATACTGAACTTAACTAACAAATACCGGATAATCTCCCAAGGTAATGTTGCGAATGAACTGAGACGTTATCATAATTTCCTCTCTCTGTATATATATGGAAATAAACGCTAACCCTTCTTGTGTGAGTCTGCCTGAAATGACTTCATGAGTATACCTGTCTCCACACGTGTGTTTGTCCGTCCGTCTGTCTTATCTATATGTACACGTACAAGAAAGTCTGTCTCTTTATGTGTGTGTAGAGAAGAGGTGGTTAATATGCGAGTTGGCTTGACTAAATACGTGGATGGAAGGGTTCGTGTGTATAAGTGGGTGTATGTGGTTAATGCTCAAAAAGTTCCATTAAATCTATGTTTAGACTCTACCTAACTCCACACATGCAGGCATGCAATACACAGAAAACATTCATCTCAATTAGCAGCGCTTTTACCGGTAACAGGCTTTTGTCCGCGTTATACATCGGCCTCAGTGTTCAATGCCCTTTATGTACAAACAACCACATTATCTATCAGCAAACTAAGATACTACAAAGCGGGATATTTCAACATACTAGATCCACGAACACAAGCCAGCATCCAGGAGGGACAACACCCTAAATCTAAGACCTATCACATCCAAGATCCAGTAAGATCATCTTAGATCCAAAACGGCTGTATTCCAAATCTTAAAAGAACATCAACATTCCTGACGAAGGAAGAACTGCAACACAGATTAAGTCGTGACAACATACCAGACCCAGACGTGCCCTACATGTGGCCCCAGATCTCCCTCTTCCCCTGTCGTGTCCTGCAGGTCAACACGGACAAACTTCTCATAACAACACAGTTCCTAATGACCTTCGTATGTAAAGTCTCTTCCTCCTGTTCCATCTTCCAACCTTCCCCATTACTCCATACTCCCTTCCAGTGCGCCCCATTTTGCCAAGCCTCTCCCTCCCTCTCGATTCCCGTAACTCCACGCCCTCCCCGCTCCTTGCCACCCTATACAAAGAGGACTAACGCCCCACCAACGCCGAGCCTAATAGAGTCCTCACTTAAGGGTAGCGACGGCCTGGACGTGACACAGGCAGACCCCGCTGCCTCCAGGGCCTTTATGCCTGCACGACAGATGCACCCAACAGAAACATTTTTATTTTTGATTCAAAGAAAATGCGGCTCTCGCTTCATATCTACCATTTTCCTTTCGTTTTAATCATTCTCTATGAAAACAACTAGTCAGCCATGTGGGGTACTACTCAAGTCATAAATGTTTACGACAAGTTAGCACTGCAGTTTATACACAGCAATCATCATATTCTTAAACGTTGGATAAGAAATTCAATTAAGTCTACAAGTTATACAGAAACCTGATCGACGCTGTACGTGTAAATGTCTGAAACGCACACATAAATGTGTCACATAAAGACGGACGAGTGATGGGCTGGCAGCAGATGGTGAGGGTCAGTCGCTATTGTGCTCCTGGTCAGCCTACCAGCGCTACCTCCCACAACTGTTGCCTCCTCCCATGTTCCCTACACAGAGAGAGAGAGAGAGAGAGAGAGAGAGAGAGAGAGAGAGAGAGAGAGAGAGAGAGAGAGAGAGAGAGAGAGAGAGAACTAGCAGAGATTGAAGAGGAATTCATTAGTCACAGCTAAAAAAAAAAAAAAGGAGAGCCATCCACTCTATATTCAGACGAATATATTTCATTTTTTTTAACGGCGTTCAGAATCAGCACAGAGCGATGAATCCTAGTGACGTGTCGGGAGGAAGCGTGAGGGAAAGATTCGTTCACCGGAGACTGACGGAGACACCAAGCAGCGTCTCTGTTGATAACGAATCATTTCTCATTATGTCTCCTTAAAGATTCGACCCAGAACGAAACCTGACTTCAAAATATAATCATGACGAAAAATATCCCCTTTTATAGAGAGAAACAGATCATAGACAGGTCATAAAAGGAAAATCAACTACAAATAAAATCATATATATAAAAATACATATGGCACGCGACGGTCTACCTCACCTATAAATATCTAAGATGGATATATTACACTCCTGATATCCCTCACTCTCACAACAAATACGGCACCCCACAGCCTGCCTCTGTACACGACGCCTTGACAGATCCGGGGTAATGCTAGGCTATACCTTACCTGACCCACCCAACATGCACTAACAAGGTTAACATCATCATGGTATATTCTCCAGCCAAGTAATATTGTGAAGTGCTCTCTCTCCCGGTTCGCTAACCTGATACACTCGCAGAGACCATGTGAGAGAAGTGGACTCATTGGTACAGGTGCGTCGGTACAACAGTTGGGGGCTTGGCCGGTTCTCCCGCTACAGCCAAGGGCCGTACAGGATGCATGTGGTCTTAGTTATTTCTAACTTCTGAAAGTATCAAAGTACCTTTTCCGTTGGCAGGTATATCGTGACACTGGCGGCCTTAACGACCCTGGCAGCTGATAAGCTTAAAGTCTTACTAAACATTCAACCTGATACAGTAATTCTCCTACACGTACTTACATGTGGACTCTCTTATTACCGAGATAAAGCGCAAATCTCGTTAACACTAATATACAAGAAATCTCGCTACGTTTTTAGATGGGGAAAGAAAGAAAAACACACCCAAAATAAAACTGTCACGACTTAAAGGGCTATAGAGACCGGCTTTTGCATATAAAGACGATATCAGAATGTCATTACATAAACACAAACGACCCAAACGGAGGTGCATTTGCTGATCAAAATCCTGCATGATCGAGTTAAGGGAAGGAACTGTTTGATATACCTAAAAGCAGTGGTTGTGTCCGGCTTACATGGGCGGCCGCAGACGGCGGCACCAAGTGTACCTGGCTTTACGTAGTGGGGCAGGAGCTGGCCGGCCACTGGCTCTGCCTAACTTACCTGTGGGGCCGCAGAGCACGTGGCTTATCTCCACCATCACAACACACCACAACCCACAAACTTATATTTGGATTAGGCGAAGTCCCAGCCAAAAGTGTGCGCTACTGCTAGATAGGGAATAAAGGCAAACCCTAAATAAAACGATAAAAAATTAGTAAAATTATATAAATAGGCCACATCATAATACGCAAAACTTGGAGGGTTGGAGAGTACAAGATAGTCAGTCACGTTACCAAAGTCAGCCAGCTTACAACACAAGTACTATAATAACTAATGGTTAACAACAGTTGTTGTATTCTGTACAGCTGACGAATGGTACCGATTCTGGCTTAGCGTCTTTACTGACGACATAAGAAAACGGAATCTTAAGACAGAAAAACATATTTTCATTGTCGGTTTAAAGCTGTGAAGAATGTTCGTCAGCATCGACGACGCCACAACAGTATCTGATGGCAGTCAAGCCTGATGCTTCTCAACGCAAGATCCATGTGGCACTGAGTCTACGTCCTTACGTTCTCGCACCATTAAACAGTGTGGTTGGGAAGGGAAGAAGGGTGATGGATGGAGAGAGAAGATAGTGTGGAGGAACAGACGATAGACCCAAGGGTGTCGAGATGTAAGGTGTAGGTCTTATTGCTCAATGATTTCTTACATGTGTGTGTGTGTGTGTGTGTGTGTGTGTGTGTGTGTGTGTACGCTCTAGTCCCGTTTTCACTGTTGGCCTTCACGCTACAACACATGAAGCACACGCCAGCCACACACGGGAACTTTATCTGCCCCACAATACCAACCCAGAATGGACGGTCATAAACTCTTTAAGCCGCCATTTAGGTCATGTTCACGGACGATATCATACGAAAATAATAATCCCCTAACTACGAAAATGGCAGCTAAATCTTTCCAAATACTTTAATTCACCATCAAGAACCATTTTGTTGGTATAACGTTTAGCGCTGAATTACTATCCCTTCCTTCAGATCATAATTATCCAAGATATCATTAGCCAAGGTTTTATTATCATCCTGACATGATTATCCTCCGTGAGTGCTGATAATTGTGAGGGACAGCAGCTGAAGCAGTGGGTGCAGCTGCTGTTGCGCTCACACACCGGCTGCTCCGCTCCCGTACAGCTTTTAAGGAGATTATACACTCGTCATTCTGAAATGTTCCTTTTCTTTGCAGCTCATATATTATGTATGCAAGGCAAGTGCCTGTATTTTCCACTTTAAAAGGCTATCATTTGAAACAATTTAAAAATTACGCAACAACTGTAGTCATATATATATATGTGTGTGTGTGATATACTATGATATAAAGTTACATAACACAAGCGGTGCTGATAGCATCCTCTGTGGGAGAGGCTTTAAGATCACAGAGCGAAGACTCAACTTGCTTCAGAACGACCTGGGTCCAGACGTGACACATGCATATCATGACGTGACCAATGTTCCCAAACCTGCTTTACCTTCCCTCCTTCCTGGACACGTCAGAATCAGACCGACTACAACGCAGTCGGGTCTTAAAACTCAGTTCTGGTTAATTCGCTTATTCTAAAACAACTTTGAAGTGAAACCTTACTGCGTCGCGAACAGATAACAATATTTATCATGTAATAAAGTTGAGTATGTTCTGATGATGATATACAATATACTACTGAGTCTCTGTACGACTGAGTTCTAAATATTATGGATAAACATTCTAAAATTTGACACACACACACACACTGACAATGGTTCTCTGAGACAATACACGGTTATAAACATAAAAGGGAAGGAGATGACTCCAAACTGCATGACTTCAATGCCGGTCAGTCAGTCACACCACACACGCCTCCCCCGTGTCTTCTGCGCCATATGTTTCCTTGTTCCTGAAATTATCTCAAAAGTAAACACAAAATCAAGGACCAACGACGTGAAAAATCTCTCTCTCTTGCAGCAAGCGGTATGTTGGTCTAACACTGTTGACTCTCTCTCTCTCTCTCTCTCTCTCTCTCTCTCTCTCTCTCTCTCTCTCTCTCTCTCTCTCTCTCTCTCTATCTATCTATCTATCTAGTTATTCTTCTTCCCCTTGGCACATGAAAATGACATCCCAAATACTCAGTACTCTTTAAAGACGACGTGTTCCCCACGCAAATTTCGACTCAGCAACAACATACACTCGTGCCAAATCACTGTTACGACATATCGCGAGCGTCATCGCTGTAACGCGTCCTCCTTCCTACACACTGAGGAAATCTGAATGGGAGTTCTCCGTACTAAGGAGCCATTGTAAGGTCGGCCCCAGGCAGAGCTACTTGCCAGCCAAGGGACATCTCCCCTTACCACAGCTACGCCTAAAGGCTTATATCAAATCATCCCGCATCCATCACTCACTACTACATTATCTCCGGGATTTAATCAAGTTGGGACTTTCATTAATTGAATTTAATTAGCCCGGGTGCTTAGCGAACCCTCTGGGGGAAGCTAAACTATAGATGCCTCCAGCTCGGCAGTAGGAGGAGGAGGTGTAGTGGCACCCAATGGTAACCTCAAGAGGAGGCCCAACGGAGCCACGGATCAGTCATTTACAACTGGCGTCAATTCACAGGCGCTATCATCATCATCATCATCATCATCATTATAATCGTTACCATCATTATCAATATTAATTTCATGATCCTCACCATCAATTTTATTAACATCAAAGTTATTTTCGTTACGATAAATAATCTGAACTTAAAACCGGTTCAATATCCAGATGAGGGACCATAGGAAGCAAGAGAGAAAGACGAGCATTGTAGATAACGACTTTTACCAGGATGTGGTTAAACAGGATCAGGGATTAATGCATCATGATATTGTATTGCAGAAGATACACGACGGTCGGACGTGGGGGGCCGCTGAGGCCACCGCCTGACCCTCTCAGCCAGGGTGGCTGTGGCTGATGGCTGGGGCTATCGGCCGGGGTGATCGAGGTCCTTGACTAGCCCTCTCAACCAAGATGACTGAGGCTGCAGGGAGGCACAGTGTGTGACAGTGGAGGGAGGTAGAGTGTACAACAGTGGAGGGAGGCAGAGTGTGTGACAGTGGAGGGAGGTAGAGTGTACAACAGTGGAGGGAGGGAGAGTGCGTGACAGTGGAAGGAAGGCCGGCGGAATCAGAGATCTGCTCCAGAATACATTCTGTATTTCAGGAATTCAGAATTAGGTTGAAGCTGGATAACCGCCCAACAGTGAATTTTAGGTGATATATACGATGATAACAAATATCCCTCCAATCCAAAAGTAAATCTAGAAATGAAAGTCTTCATAACAACAATGAGAAAATCAGCATTTTTCTCCTTTACACAGAAAACATGTTATACTCATGAACATAAAGGGAATATAACATAGACGTTATCTACCCAGTTCAGCTACGGAAAACAGAACCATCAAACAATCATCCTGGGGTTAAATGTACCCAAAACGGGACAAGCTTTTCCCCAGGAGCAGTGTCAGTCAGGAATCCTAGGTCTGCCGAGAACGAAGGTTGTGACGTGGGGAAGGGAAACGGAGCTCGGTGACCACAAGATTAAAGCCCCAGCGTCAAGGTGATGTATGGGGAAAACTCTTATCATTCTTCACTGACTTGGTATGTGGCGGGAGAACCCTGGAAATCCACATCTTCTTACGACTTCGAAAACAACTGTAAGTACGACCCCGGGACAGCATGTATTGACTTACGACTCTGAAAGACATCCTTCTTACAGCTCTAAGGACGTCTTTGAGGAGTCCGTATATCTCCTTACGAAATGTTTCATTATAGAACGTACATAAATGTGCACCGATCGTGGTGTTCGGGCATCACCGAGTGTGCAAATTGGCCTGACTATATCTAACTCTGCGTATCAGGTATACAGAGAACGCCCATCCATCACCCACACCATAACTATAAAAGCTTTTTCTATGTATATTTACACTAACACAACATTTTACACAAAACTCGGAAAAAAATATAATTGCCAGCAAACTCGCCTTATACAGACACCTTCGTATCCTAATGACATATTTACGCAAAGTGGATATAATTAACAAGGATATATGTATCAACATTTTCATAACACAATAAAAGCAGGAAAAAGAAAATGTGTGTCCGATGCAGAGAGCTCAATACAAAACGTAAAAGGTTTTCCAACAAAGGAGGTAAACACTTTATCGCAAACAGTGGTTACGTAACCCAAAGCTGGACTGAATTGCATCCACCACCGCCAAAGCCACGAACTGTATTCTAGAATAATAAACAAACATATAACCAATACCACTCCATGAAAAATAATATATATATATATATATATATATATATATATATATATATATATATATATATATATATATATATAACCAACAACGAATGTATTCACACAATATACGAAAATATTCAGAACATATCCTCAAGTTCACAGTATTCACAAAAATCCAAAGCATTCACAGCATCTGAGCGGCCACTCTCCACCTACAAAACATACTCCAAAACATCCTAAAAACTCAGGAGCGAGAGCCTGGCAGAGACAAGTTGAGATGGTGTGTGGAGCAGCCGAGCGTCGACGCAGACAAATGGAGCAGCAACTTCCCCGGCAAAATACGACTATACTAAGCCCACTGTGGCAGAAATCTCTAATTGCTCTGGGTGTAATCGGAAGCTGGTGTTGTAATGGTAATGCGAGAGGAGGAGGAGGAGGAGGAGGAGGCTCCTCCGGGCTGCGGAAGGCAGGAAGAGGACCAAGAGGGGAAGGGAAGGTGGGGGAAGACATTACGCTGGAGGAGGAGGAGGAAGGTGGTGATGATGTCAGACTTATAGAGTACGACGGTGTTTACGACGGTGCGGCCGTTACAGATGGCGATGGTAGCGTTGAAAACTGACGTCAAAAAATGGGAAAGATATGATAATGAAATGAGAGATGAGAGGGGGACGTCACCAAGTGTGGAAGAGATGAGAATGATGATCGTCAGGGGTGAAAAACCAAGATGTCAACACGGGAGAGAAATTAAAGACGACGTCCTCGGTGTTGGAATGCCATCAAAAGTTAAAAAGAAAATATCTATGACAAAAAAAAAAGGTATCATTAAAAAAATTATGCCACCAATGGAAGGAAGAACATATCCTGACCTTAAAGGAAGAAACAAACGCGAGATGTCAGAGGGAGGGAGGGAGAGAGAGAGCAAGATAAATCTGTTGATATGACTGGTATGGGCAGGGGAGAGGCACAGCTGGGGTGGAGGGGAACAAAGGAAGTGTTCTTGTGGTGAGAGACGGGAACACACTTGGGAGGGAGGAATGGGGTGTTACAATTACGACCTGTGTGTTGGGATGTTGTCCGGGAAGGAAAAATAATGTGAAAAATTATCAGTTTGACAACCTTACACCACCAGGTCAACAACCTGACTCGAGGAAGGGACCTGGTGAACACTTGGTGCCGGAACGAAGGTTAAATATCAGGGACTCACGAAGAAAGCCATCAACAAAATGAATAATAAAGATATGCAGTTATCCTCAACCAATGTCACACATCGAGAACATTGAAATTAATAGAGGAGGAGATGGAAGAGGAAGCATGGCATAAAAATTAAATAAATGAGGATAAAAGTAAACCAATTAATAGGCAATAAGTATTCCTCTGATAAGGTACATGTACAGGATAAAACAAGTATAAAACAAGATGCGGTGCCACTTTGTGGACAGGAAAGAGCCCAATAAATTCCCAGTATTTTGCGAAAAAAAAAAAGAATCCCGCAACCGTTTTCAAAAAAGTCCCTCAGTGTTTTGGGCCAAGATTCAGGACAATGTGTGCCGCTGTAGATACGGGGGTACACAGCAGCGCCAAGCCTGGAGAGGTCGCCCTGAAGACTGAGCAGAGAGGGTGCAGTGCGGGACGAATCTTCCACAGTAAAGGAAGAACAGGTTAGGTAGTGAACCGCAGGAATAACACAAGGAAATGGGATGCAGACGATGCATGGGGATTACTTTTACTTAGATTCTTGGAAGACGTAAATAAGCAGAATTCTGCATAAAACATATGTGGTGCACAGCTGTAAATAATGTGGAAGATAAGGAGAGGTTATCAGTCAAAGGACAAAATTCATGAAAATTCTAAATGGCTGAATACCAACAGTCATACAGATATCGACGGAAAATTCTTTGCAGGGAGGGAGTCTAACGGTGCAGAGGGGAAAGTGAGTATGGAGAATAACTCAGGGAAGACGGAGGAGGAGTGAGCCAGAGGGAATGAATGTGGCGATAGTGTAGCGAAGACTGGAGCAGAGATAGAGAGCAAGATTGATGGTGATGGTGGCCACAGGCGACTCTGAAAGGAACCAGCACTTTAGGCACATTATTCTGCCAGAGAGAGAGAGAGAGAGAGAGAGAGAGAGAGAGAGAGAGAGAGAGAGAGAGAGAGAGAGAGAGAGAGAGAGAGAAACAAAAATTCATTTAATATCAAAGTATATGAATTATGTTGCAGAAGGCAACATAATTAGTCACAGTGAATCAGTATTAATTCAACACAGAATATTTAGACAGATTCAAATATAAGTTTTCCCTCACGGTCAGGAGCCTTGTGCTTCGGGTGAAAACAACACAATACTATGAGCACAAGAACAGTAAGGAGAGAAAAATATACACGTACACTCCTAGCAGTCATTATATTAGCACATTGTAAAGCTTCATTAAATATGTAAATATGACTTAAATTTCTTCTGATATGCAGCATAATGAGCACTGTCTTGTATATCCACCTACTGCACATAAGGACACAGAACTTCGGTGTATATATATATATATATATATATATATATATATATATATATATATATATATATATATATATATATATATTCATTAATCTATCTATCTATTCTTTTATAGTCACGCAAGTTAGATGAGTACTATCAGGAACGATTGAACGAGTCTCTCCAAAACATATACGAAACACCTACAGAACCACACACTGCTCAGGGGCCCGGGACCTCCTGCAGAAGGTACCTACAACACAAGTTCCATCAACAACAACAGCTACAACAATATCTTCGTACTTCCAAGAGCCATGCATGATCTAAGGAATTCCATCATAAAAATGGCTTCATTATCATGTGAATGGGGAGTATGAGAATATTCGAATGGGGAACGCCTTTGTGTGCCATTATGAGCTTGGATGAACACCCACAGACAACAGTAATGGCCTGAGCGCCCCGGGGCCGTGTCTGTCTGGGTGCGGGGCCGCTACCAGAGAAGACATGGACACATGTAATACATACAGGCGGTGTTGTTCTGTTTGAAACGCAACGGGAATACATGAACAAACATGAGCGTAAGGATATATCATTTTCAGGATAAATATACAAAGAGAATATACACTTGTACAGATGCTCGAACGCAGAAATGCAAGCTTGTACACACAAGTACCTCTATTCTCTCTCTCTCTCTCTCTCTCTCTCTCTCTCTCTCTCTCTCTCTCTCTCTCTCGCTCACACACACACACACACAGCGATGAGCGCTATGCTCTGGCCCTGCCTTATGACAAATTTACGTCATAGGTACTCTCCCTTCCTATCAAAAACCGGAAATTCAGCATCTCATCAACCTGAACAAGCAAGAATTGGGCAGCGTATGCAAAAGACTGGCTATAACTCACATATAAACGTCCTGTAACTCCCCTTGGCAGCAGGTACTATAATCTTCAAGCCGGGCCTGCCTAGCCTCCTGCCTGCTCCAAGTAAACGCCGCCTCTGCTGGATCACTTAGAGCGCCAGACACTCACAAGCTTCTCGTCTGGCTGGCTCTCATGTTAGCAGCTCACCCACGAGATACCAGAGGCACATACTATCAGCAGATGAGCACACAGATTCCTTCAACACAAAGATATATTCCCCCGACACATAAAACTCGTACTTCTCTATCCATCTGATTTGGTTTGTTAACCGAAACAATAAATAATGATATCACACAGTCTAAAGGCAATGACTATTTTGGTTGGATCTCCCTGTACCTGAAGCGTGTGACAAGTTTAAGCACTGGACGAAAAAATAAACTGGGTGGCTGGCGTACACACAGAAGATAAAAGCCACAAACGCCAGGAATATGAAGCTCACTATCTACTGAAAAAAAATACACCATTTTCGTCTATCTATTCTCCCTCGTGGAAAAACAATTTAGATGCTGTACAATTTGAACCGACGCCATGCAACTTACAGACAAAAAGATGCAGCAGAGCAATGGTTTCCAACCTTTTCCAGTGGCGCACCACTAACCTGTTTTTCCTACGTTGTGTATACCTTCCTACAACCACAATCTCTGTTAAACATGATCAAATACTTTGAACTTATAAAGTTGCAGTATTACGTAAAGGAATAATATGTTGTCCAACATTTCTTGATATTAAAATGTATTCATATTCCTCTTTATTTACGAGTGAATCTTTTAAGAATAACATCACAAGTCATCTAGATGGTTGACTCTCGCGTCCCACCAGCTGGGAACTACTGTGGTAGGGTTGTGGGTGGTGGTGTTGCCCAGCACGGGCCTCAGTCTCACTGGTTGAGGCCCGTCAGCAGATCACATTCTCCAGTCGTGGACCATGATGGCCTACGCTAAGAACCTGACGCAATGGCGGGGGTAAGGTATGCTCCTCTTCCATTATCCCGACCTACCAATGTCGTCACGGTGACGCGTCTGGACCCCCCTCCACGGACCAGACCTCCATTACTGGTTCCACAGTTACAATAACAGCAACAACATCCTGCAACTCGATAAGTACCGTACCCAAGACACAATCCTCCCAGCTTACAATCCCGTGTGTGCCCCGCGGCGTGGGAGCACCCCCCACCAGGCCAAGCAACAACATGAGGAGAAACATCAGCCGCGCACTTAGTGAGGAAGGGTACAGCAGGCAGGCGCGTGTGGCTGCGGAGTGTTGGCCGCCCTCTGCTCTGTGTGGCCGGCCACGTCCGCCGTGTAATACTTACTATCTGAGTCATGCCAGGGCGGCAGACGTGGCAGGCCTGTGCAGAACATAACACCTTACATGTATACTATAGAAGATCTATATTTGTTGTTTCAATATCCTTTAATATTTCAAAAACATTCACCATTTTCTATTTCCCATACATTTCTTATCGAATATTTGACCTTCTCGAGAAAGAAGTCATTATATCACCTGTTCATCTAACATGGCATCGTCTGGGGCATAACTTAGACTTTGCAACGTCGCATAATTAGAAGAAGAAGAAGAACTAATGGCAACATTTACCGGCGTGGATTTGCCTCATCCTTTGTGCATAGGAGTTATCTCACCACAGACATGAGTGAAGAACGTTTCCCTGTACTCATTGGTCGGGTGGTGTGCCAAGGACGTGGACGTCAGCTTCCAAAAATGCATCATGGGATGCAAGTCTTTGGTGGCAGGTCCGGGGTTCTATGGCCAGTAATTTCACTTCGTCAACGCCTCAACAGGCGCCCTCTTGACGCCTACCCTGACCAACCAACCCACCACCCGCCTCACCAGATTGGACACGCCGGCTGTCACACAGGCCCTCCTCTCACCCCACAACTTCCCGACCCCCTCCGTCTCTCAAGGGTACATGGAGTACATGGGAAAGGACAGACACCAGAACACTGCGATGCTAGGGGACAATAATAGTAACCTATATTCCTAATCTAAATAGGCGGACGCAAGATAGTAAACCAGAGGGGTTGTTCCTCCTCTACGTCTGAGGGAAGAGTAGGTCATTAGAAGCAATCATGACGGAGTTCCGCACCGTCATGATCCAGGAAGGTAAGAAACGCCGGAACTCAGGAGATTATCACCGTGATTGGGGCCTGAACATGTAGCAGGGCGAAAGGAATGGACAGGATAGAATGAATAGGAGCTATGCGGTATACAGGGGGCGCCGTGCCGTCAGTGGACTGAGCCAAAACATCTGAAGCAGCTGGGGAAAACCACGGAGGGAGTCTATGGTTGTGGATAGGAGGTTGTAGTTCGGTTCATTGCATATGACAACCAGAGACGATGTGAGCGAATGAGGCCTTTTTCTTTGTCTGTCCCCGGCGCTCGTTCACAAAAGCAAGAAACAACGAACAAGTGTAACAAATGGAAAAAATAAATATATGAATGAATATATATATATATATATACATATATATATATATATATATATATATATATATATATATATATATATATATATATATATATATATATATATCTTTCTTTCATACTATTCGCCATTTCCCGCATTAGCGAGGTAGCGTTAAGAACAGAGGACTGGGCCTTTGAGGGAATATCCTCATCTGGCCCCCTTCTCTGTTCTTTCTTTGGGAAAAAAAAAAAAAACAAGAGGGGAGGATTTCCAGCCCCCCGCTCCCATATATATATATATATATATATATATATATATATATATATATATATATATATATATATATATATATATATATATAATCTTTTATCATCTATACATATCTATCTTATATATCTCCAAATATGCAAAAACTAAAATACCTACAAACACACATGCATACAGGCACAAACAAAAATACATACACACATTAATTGGGACCTGCGATTTTTTCCATAAATACGAAGGCCAAATTAGCAGCCTCACTTACCGTCAGTTATTTTTCATAACACTATTATCATTACTATTATTGCTATCACTATAATCATTGTCATCATTATTATCATCATTATCATTATCATTATTACCATTATCATCATCACTACAGTCAACATCCAATATTGGAAGGTTCACCTTTGATAATTACTTTTCTCTATAATATTCCAGGAATGATATTGACATAAAGTTTCCAAGATTAAGTTCAATCGCTGTTGTTCTCCTCCCGACCGGGGCATCTGTCCTTCCTGATGATCCACAAAATGTTCAAAGTAAAACCCACGACAGATTGTCTTCCAGCGTTGACGACAAGGCAAGGCTCACACCTACCATTGTCATCAATCAGACCATTAAGAGCCTTAGTCGTGGATGGTAACACGACATGTGGGCATCCACCACGTCCAGACTAGGTAACACGACACCTCGATGTACGACATACCGTTACGAAAACGTGGGTAACGCGCCATGTACGTCTACACATGTACAGATATGAGTACCGTCACCTAAACACACATATTTCAGTTAAGTGAAATGTAAAGTACACAAGTTTCCTAACGCTTGTCCTTGTAGCATAAGCGTCCCTCCGGCCTCCACAACAACAACAACAACAACAACAACAACAACTTCACCATTCAAAATGGATATCACCACCATCCTGCCTCCTCCTCCTCCTCTCTCCATTCATCCCCCCCTCCTCTCTCTCTCTCTCTCTCTCTCTCTCTCTCTCTCTCTCTCTCTCTCTCTCTCTCTCTCTCTCTCTCTCTCTCTCCTGTCAGATCTCCACCATCTGCCAAAGCCCCAGCCGCCGCCCCGCCTTTCATCATAACTGCCCACATCTATTTCTCAAATAAATCCTTTGATAGTTTTTTTCTGTTGAGATCCCAGCACACAGAGCGCCTGTAGGGATATGAAGTAAGATATAGTGCGGTATATTCTCCGACCTTGAACAAAGACAAGTATATTTCAAATTCTCCCTCACGATAAAGACGTTTGTGCGGTCAGAAACCACTCTGATAACAATAAACAGATAAACTGCATTAACGAATCAAATGATTGCGATCTAACAATGAGGAAAAAGACGTGTTCCACGTGAGGGAATCAGCGCTCACTACCTCGTACTGGAGTCTAGGAACGAACAAGAGTTGACTGTGTCTAGCAAGGGCCGACTGTGACCTCGGAGCCCGCTTGTGGCAGAGTATAATCCGTTTGGAAGACTTGTGTCTGACTGGTTAATTAAGAGGCTGTCTGGTTGACTTTCTGCTCACACAGTAACTGTGGATGACTTCAAACGGAACCAGCGGATGACTGAGTTCGGCTGCACCCAAGTCTAAATTCATGGTCGGCACAAGTGAGGCTGAGTGGAAAAGACTGGACGACTGTGTGTGCCTATCTGTAAGCTGGACACGGCTGAAGCTCTAGTGGGACAGCGCTTATTTCTTAAGACAAGAGCTGTCCAAATTCTGATCACTCCGGAGCCAACAATTTCTACTCCAATTCCCTTCGCGGTCCGCATCTATCTTTAAGCAGCGACAGACCCGCCTGTTACAGGAGAGAGACCCGCTACAAGCTGGGGAAAAACAACTGGATGTAAAGACTTCCACAGTCCTGCCGTGGTGAGACATGGAATCAACCTCTCCTCCAGTTGCTAAACGTCCATACAATATGTGAGGGTGTTTGTATGACGACCGTCTTTGTTATCCACCCCACTCCTCCCTACCTCCCATTCCAATCTACCGTACCTAACATTACAATTACCTATTACAAATGTCATTCTGGAAGCACAAAAATGCATGTGGCACACACACACACACACACACACAAACACACAAGAGCACACGAAAAAGCATGGGTTTTTTTCACAGTAATATTTCTCAGTATTTCCTCGGAGCTAAACCTTAAAACATTTGTGTTATAATCCAGATGCGACATTCTCAGGTCGTAAGACTTGAGTTATTTAGCCATAAAAAGTGAGTCAGTACATCCATGTACAACTGTAAATAAGAGTCTTCCTACCCTGGAGACAGTTCTCCTGCCTTAAGACCTGGCTCCTCTGCTGGCCTCAGGCCATATCTCACCTTCTTTATTTACTTACAGAATCGTAATCAGACGGGCCGCCCGGGCCGGCTACGATGCAAAAGCCATCACGCGAGAACACATGCTCCAGCCGCTTCACCTGTACCAACATGAACCACTGAGCTTATGTATATACATACACATTCGTGAGTACGTATGTCGACACAAGACTTAACTGTAGTATACTGGGTATACTGGTGAGGAGCTGCAGTGTACTGACTGATACACAGGGTGTAGGTAGACACACCTGAAGAGCGCTGAATACTTTCTTCATTCTTTTTCTTACACAAAATTCCCATCACCCGAGATGCCCATGACTGCGGAGTGTTTCGCCCCTACAATGTGTGTCACTAATAGAGTAATGAGTACTTTCCTGTTTAAGTCTGCAGAAACAAGAGCCTCTATAGATTTACACACAAACTGAGAGAACTATCTATCAGACCATAGTTCTGCGTATGTTCCTAGACTAAATGACGATATACATAAGCAAGTATGTAGATACAATGGCCTATGTATGTGTGAAAACGAGCCTTTATATGACGAACGTGCCTTTGTGAATAAATGTCTATGCACACGTACGTACATCCATCCATTTCTGTGAGCGTGTTTATTGGGAGGCGGGCCTATGTCTGTGTAAAGGCTGAGGCCCTGAGGACGCGACGGCGGAAACCGGAAGCACATGGGGAGAGAGAGGAAGCACCTGAGAGGGAGCCACGATGAGCAGGAAGACCCGGGCGTGGGGAGAGAAAGGGAGCCAGAGATAAACAGTGAAAAAAGGGAAATGAAAACCATGGAATAGAAAGGGAAAGTTAGGGAATATGAGGGAATTAGAAAAAGAGGAAACAAAGGGGAAGACCGACATCAGATGGCCGTAAACATAGAAAATGCTTTTAAAACAAAAAAGTCAGTAACACCAAGATCGACTGCTATACTGTGTTCCTGAAATTAGGATTAAAGGAAAGACACAGTGAGAGGACGTGAGGAAAATATGCTTCGTTCTGGTGGGCATCTAGCAGTCAACAGGTCGCTGAATCCTGCAAGGATAAGAGAATAAACTGAACTGTCACCTTACTCGAACTTACGGGGGAAAATACTGCCATGATGAAATATAAATGACTGGTAATTATTTGACTCGTCCAGAAGAACCAACAACAATAAACGACAATAGCAGGAGAGAGAGAGAGCGGGCATGATCAGCCAGCCATGGCAGCCGCTGCTGCCGACCATTAAATGCGTAATATCCGCCGTGAGGGAGGCGGCCTGCACCCCGGAAAACAAGGAAATAACCGAATTTTATTGTGCCGAAGTACAAATTGACAGACCTGGTGTGATATTTTTAAGGGACGACCTGTACGACCTATGAGCGTGCGCATATCACATACACTCACATACACTCTAACACGCTTATATAGTGAGACAGACACACACACACACACACACACACACACACACACACACACACACCAAATCCAAGCACTGGGACAAAGACCAAACATTTGTACAGCATAATGGACTCGTCCTGTGGGATATGAATCCAAGTGTGACTATCTGGACTTAAAGTGACACGAGAGTGTAAACCTTCTGAGCACGTCGGTACGACCACTGTGTATAATGGGGTCTGGTCTTCCACATGATCCTGAAGGGTCGGATCAAAGGCCATGCCGTTAGACCCAGTGATCGTAAAGTCGGCCTTAAGGGTCGTTCCCTCGTCTTCAGGGGTTAAACTATTTTGTAAGGGGACATGATGATCGACCATGTGATGTAAACCAAGGATGAAGTTTGGTTGGTGGAGAAGCCAAATCACCAGCGAATGATGTTGGCCCACGCACCACAATGGCGAGGGCGTCTCTCACCTGTCACACACCGTCCTCAGTCTCTCTCATAACGTCTATCTTTATTAAGACTGAAATCTCCTCGTGGATAACGAAGCCAAGTGTATGAGGCGCAAGGACCATCATAATTTCTTTCTTCATGCTCAGTTGTTAGAAAAGTATAAAGGAAAAGCTAGTTCAAGGACGGTAAGGTGGAGGAAACTTGTAGGTTGCAAAGTGTCACGGTGACACCCATAGTAAACCTCTCGCACTAGTTTACAATCTTTTTGATACGCGACTCAACGTGTAGACTACCTTCCAGTGGGATATTCTGCACTAAACAGCCACACGCAGTACACAATAGCCATATACACAGCCTCTGCAGCCTCCACCCGTGTCCTGTCCAAAGATTAATACTTCCACACCCGTCTACACGTCCCTCCGTCCCTCTACACCCAGTCTTTCTGTCCTCTCAGTCCACTGCTCTACACTTACCAACTCTGTCCCCCAACTCAGGTACATAAATCTCCCCTCTCCTGTCTTTCCTCTTACCTTTTCCTGTACATCCCTCGCCACTCCCTCTCTCCCATCAACTACACATCTAACATTCATTCATTCAAATCAACCTTGTCCAACACTTCCGCTATAAACTACCAACGTCAGTCATCTCTTGATCTATACCCTATCCACCTCTCTCCTATATAATACTCATTCCACCTACCACCACTTTACTCAGCAGCCTCTAAACCCCAGCCCTCTTTCACCTGCAAGACATCCCTAACACCCAACCAATCGCCAATCTTCCCTACCCTTACTCTATATCCAACACCCTATCTACCAGACTCGACACATCCCATGTACACAGAGCTTCTTTGCCAATACGTCACACCTGCTCACGCTTCTCCTATATAACCAACTCCTTCCTCTGCAGCTGAAGACCTTTATCCCAAGCACACCTCGCTCGATGAACATCCTCACTTCTGGCACACTTCCCCAGTTGACGACCCTAATGGCCACGGGTATGGCTCCTCCTCGCCCACAAATCCCTCATAATCAATCGATTTCAGAGTCAGGAACTACGAGACTCACGGACTAATGGACACCATATGTGGCGGGCAAGGAAACTGGCTCCTCTCTCTTTACGCTTACACCGTGCAGACACACACCACCTCATCCCTCCTCATTCATTATGGTGTTAAGAGGCGCTCGCTCTCTAGGCTAACAAAGCACCCGCTCTCTAAGCTGTCAGAACACCTGCTTTGTATGCTAACAAAGTGCCTGCTTTCTAACTAACCACCTGTACGCTAAACTGCAAAAGCGTCTGCTCTCTTAGATAATAAAGTACCTCTAATTTCTCTATTTTTTTTTCTGATGATTATCTTTTTTCTGATTATATATATATATATATATATATATATATATATATATATATATATATATATATATATATATATATATATATATATAAAATCGCTCCATTACAAAGCATTAATATATGAGATAAAGTTCCAAGTACATCAGCCAATTTCAACTAAATTTTTAATGTGAACACAATGACAGGTACAACTGTGTAGTCATCCTATTCTTATATCTTTAGATAAATAAAAATAAATAAATATATATATATATATATATATATATATATATATATATATATATATATATATATATATATATATATATATAATATATATATATGACGTGAGCAAAATCAATTTATTCTTGATTGTAGAGAACGTCTGGAATTCATATGTTTTTAATACTTTTTACAAACACATCAAACATACAACAAACAAGAGAGACATGTCATGCCAGCATCTACCCAGACACGTGACAATCAGACGATGCTCGAGGTAGAAATTAATTAGAAGCCCCAGCCATCACTGTCACGTGGTCGGCTTGCACTTCCTGCAATATTCCTCTCGTGGCTACGCCACGTGAAGCCACTAAAAACATTTACGTTAAATACACATTTATTATCATGCACCGAGTAATTACGCTTTATTTTCTTCTTATCTAGAAATGCAGGCCTAAGTGTTTAAGATTTAGTCTTACATATCATAAACTCAATTATATAAATGTTGATTAGATGGTTGATTTTGTGGTGACAGGTGGTACGATTAACCAAATATTACGCGTGGCATATGACAGTAATCCTAGAGAGAGTGTAGGTCTGTAATCTTCAGTTAGTTAGCCTTGATTCAAAGAAGCATATGCCATTTTTAAGGGACAATTATGAAAACTATAACCAGTGAATTACGCCACATTTTCCTTCCTGTTGAATAATGTGGTCTCGTATATCTGCTCGCTGGAGCGTCTGACACTATAGGAAGTGAGGCAGAGGTTGTGGCCCGCACTATACCAAGTCGCTACCACCTCAACCACCACCACTGTGGTAACGAGTCGACCACATCAACCCGTGCTCGAGTGGCGTCACAAACGCAAAATCAAAGAGAGGCAGAACAATGCGTCAGGCGAGGCCCAGCACGCGGTCAGCGGAGGGGAAGGAGGAGAGGGGTCAGCGCAGGTCAGGCCCAGTTCCGGTACACACGTCACGGCTGGGCTGGGCTGAGGGAGATGATGGAGTGGGTGGTGATGCTGCAGCCACACACGCGTCATGCTCCTCACTTGAGTCCGTCCGTGTGTCTGTATGTACAGCAGATTATGATTTTACGGCTTTCGCTGTAATGTGAACGTCACGTAACAACGCGATGATTTCAGTTTGGTCTGCAATTTTAAATTCGTTTCGACTTTCAAGGCATGACAAAAACACATGTTTGTTCAGATTTCTGTGCTTATGTTCATCTGTTATCTATATTGATAATTTTCATCCTTACACATGCTGTGGGTGTGTGTGTGTATATATATATATATATATATATATATATATATATATATATATATATATATATATATATATATACCTACAGCAGTATTACCTGTGACTGCAACTGTGTTTGTTTTTAATCTACCAGAGGAGCTGGTCTACGAAGGCACAACCATATCTCCTGCCTCCCTACCAGCGTCAATTCAATACTGAACTCTAAATTTAGTCACTTGGTTGTGTGCACCGACCCTGCTACAGGCAGCAACAACCCTGGACAAGGGAGGGTGGAAGAGGTCAAAGGACCACCCGAGTTCCTCATGTGAGCCACAGACACGCACCCACTACGCTCTTACTCTCATCCTCAACTCATACACTCCTCATCCTCAACTCACACAATCCTCATCCTTAACTCACACACTCATGACGAAATCATAAAGAAACTAGTTTTACTTCATGAGTGATGGTAAACCTGGCATAAGGAATTTATTCATGCAGACACAAATGTGCATGAAACCTACCAAAAATACGTGGTTTAGTTTCAATGCTTCAGTTGTTCAGTGAAATCTTTTTACAAATATCTAGAGCGGCAGACAGGAGGGATTCCACACCACATAAAAATCCATCATGGCGGAGGCACCTCCTGAGACAGGTATGGCCAAAAGGGTCACCATGTAAAGATTACACTCTCTCACATTTCAATTTATCGCACTGGGTCACCTTCCAACGGCTCAGTTTCACGCGCCTTCCGATTCCTGTCTGGGATTTTCGGTGTGAAAGAAGGGGGAAGGGAAAGAGAGAGAGAGAGTGATGTTGAGAGGGAGAGGGAGGGAAAGACGGAGAGAAGAAAACGTGAAAAAGCCTCCAGCATAGCTATAAATACCTCTGCAGTAAGCCTGACTGTCTCACTGGGGTAAAAAAGCTCGTCCCAGTGTGGCAAGGTTCACTCAGCGTTGGTGCTATATTACCCAGAACCTCATCCAAAAAAAACCTTAGTCAGGCCGGCACTCAACGCCTCCACGGATCACATGAACGATGAATGAATCTGATGCTCCCGGTTTATCGAGGGAAAATCGGGAGCTTCGCTGTGACGGTATGTTTAACGTCTTCCCTTCATTTCTAAAATTCTACCACGACCCTTCTTCATGATATAAAGAATTATTTTATTTCTGTGACTGGAGTCTGCTCTCTGAAAATAATTTTGGTTACAAAGAAAAGGGTTAAATCTCTGAACGAAAGAAAAACCCATTAAAACCCATTACAATTATATCCTCAGGACTGTTGCAGAAAACATATAAATTTACGATCTGCAGGTGAGGAGAGGCGCCCCGAGACACGCCGGGGTAATGGATATTCTCAGACCATACGTCACCCGGGAAGCGTCAGGTTCGCACCAGTGTCTCTCATTTCCTCGCCCCGTGCCCGTGTTGCTGAGGAACCTCCAAGATTTATAGAAGCAAATGTATACACTTGGAAAGTGCATTACACGGCCCACTGATGCATGTGGCTGGCGGCGGTGATGCCTGCTGGTAATGGCTGGCGACATCCGTCGGTGACTCTCTTAACCACATCGCAACGCTCACAAGAAAGCTAATGACAGTCAGGGAACAAACAAGTTTCCTTTGTGTAATGGAAATGATGCTATCTGTGTTTAGCCGATGATTTACTGTTGTATGATGACTGGAGGAATGTCTCGTCTGACAAGCCGAAGCTCTGCTCCCGTCAGCCAGGCGGCACATCGTTCTCAAGGACAACAACCGTAACCCAACACCTATACATCACACAACTCCGATGTGTCTTAAACATCTGGCAGACAAAACTGTTACCGTAATTCCATTATCAGAATTCAGGAATGACGAAGAACTGAAACTGTCCCTGACGTTCCAAGCAAGTACTTAAAACTCTCACCAAGCGAGAATATGATTCTGTATACAATATCTTCCACGACCTTATTGGTAAAAATATTGGTTGGAGTATCACTACAGTCGGTCAAACACCTCGTTTCATATGAGAGCCAGCTGTCAGGTGCGTTATATAAACAAAGTTTCTGTCAAAGTTATATATCCGAGTAGTATATTCAGTAGCAGGTCACACCCTTAAATAATCTCCGTTAGTTTAACCTTCTCCACTGAATATTACCATCTCGAACTCGGCCTCATTTTATGCTTTACGTAAAGGTATTTGGTCTAAGGGAGAATATAACGAAAAGTCCTGTGAGATGTATAAGGACTACACCAGCTGATTCTCTCGACGTCTGCGAGGCAGCTGACGATGCCCCTGGCCCACACATCTCGCTTCTTTCACTCATGCTTTTAAAACCCGATTTTCAGGAAGCACAGCTAAGTGCCTGGGAGACCTCCCCTCCTACTATCATCCAGCGTATTCTGACGACAACTGACTGTATATGCGTCTTCAGTCAGTCAGTCAGTCGCTCTACATGTAAGGTAATGTGACGAGGGGATGTCTAGAAGGAAAGGAGAAACGGGGTTGTGGGGCAGGTTACCCTCAGGTTACGATAACCTAGACAACTCGACATCACTGCTCCTTAATGCAACAAACCAAGACTAGAAACGTCCCTCATCACTGCACCCGCTACGGTTCCCATCTTCACCACAGCATCACATTGTCAATAGTCTATATACCAGCATCACCCCACATCATTCATATTACATACTGAAGTTACCCCCGCTCCTCAACTGACACCATCCATACCACACATGCATTACGCTCACGGTTTACACTCACAAAGGTTTACACTTCGCCAAACAGAGAGGCGAGGAGGTGGAGGTTGGTGGAGGCACGGCAGGCGAGGGTGCAGTATGTGCCGGTGACATGAGCAGTCGTGTACAGTAGTACTCTGCACGACTAAGCCATAGACATTATCACGGAACTTTCATTACGGCGCACACTGACTCCCGCTCTGCGAACATCACCGCCAGAAAAGGATTCTAACCTCCTGACCACGACGATGAGGCCCCTGGGTATGATGCTGTGACCTCTGACCTAATCCCTTTGGGTTAAGTCGAAGGTCAAGCAATGGTACCCAAGTGTCGCACCGTCATGCTCAAGCTTATCTGCCAAGTTCTCGAAATCGTCAAAACAGAAAAATTAAATTCTAAAGACATTAAACCCAGATACGGATTTAACTGCTACTTAAGAAAGACTTAGGAAAGAGAAAGGCACACTGTAATTGCATTACACTGTGAACCACGCTAATGTCAGTTCTGGGGCCATGTTTACTGACACTTCCCAAAGCGCGAGCCAAGAACAGCACAGCCCTCACCGCCCCTGCATACCTCCCACCACACAATAATAAAAAAATAATACAGTAGGGGAGTGTTTTTCCCCGCCGCCGTGAGTCTTGGCAAGCGCGTATCTGGTCACGTCCCTACATACGCACCTTTTTCTCCCTTCCCCCCTCCCTGTCAAGTCTTATATCCGGACACGTACGTCCGTGGACAGGCAATATCCGTGACGGGGAAGAAGCGTTATCACTGCGGGTAGCGGCCGACCGCGGAAGGTAATAGTGATCACAGGTCCCCTGCACTTCACCTGTCACTACAGCAATCACAACTTAAAAGAAGGTGAGAAAATCTAACACTGTGGGCGATTAAAATTCTCAGGGAATGAAAAGTTTCCTTCCTCACTGGGTATAAAATTACATGCACAGGAATGTGGTTTAAATAGATTATATATCTGGGATTCTGTTAACCACAAACCAGAGCTTACATCTTTGGCTCCCTGGCACCGACGGCCGTGTGTTTTCCTTTCCCAGACACTAAATCACCTTCCTCAGAGTCCCCAGGACCTACACCCTGACTGCCTAAAGTCTTTATTGCCCCTGACCCTCCACTCTCTGTACAACGACTGCCTTACACCTTCACTTAACAAGCCTCTAAATCAACCCCTGTGTCTTTACAATATAAAAAGTGACTCCCTTGTCTTTATTACCCAGACACTACATCACCCTTTAAGTCCCCACTATCTAGACAAAGACTACCTGAAGTCTTTACTACCTAAACTGTAAATCAGCCCCTCTCCTCCTGCCCCCACTATCTAGACACACTCTGTTATGTCCTCGTTACCCTAGACTCTAAATCAACGCGTCCCTCCCCCAAGATTTCACTACTCACGGACCCATTATAGTCCTCCCCACCCACGTACTGACCTCCCATGTGCTAACACAACCTTGGCAGTGAACCCTTCCACTCATTACTGCCTGGCACTAACTCCTCCACCCCCTTCGCCGATATCTTTTATGCCTTGACAGACTTCAGTGACTCTTTACTGCCCTAACAGTGACCTGACACCACCGTGTCTTCACTACTCGAGGAACAGACTCCTCTTCTTCTGTGTCATCGAGACTAAGGCACAGACATGAGGAACGGCACCAGTCTCCTCCCCCCAAAAGACCATTACCACCTCAACAACCACCATTACCAACACCATCACCGCAGCCAGCACCATCACCACCAACAAGGGCAACAGCAATGGTGCCAGAAATCAAGAGGCACACCGAAACCAAGAGCAGTATCATGAACTGCATCAACAGCATTTACACCAACAGCAGCAGCTGGAGTGTCGTCATCATCGACAGCAACCAACTACCACCATCAACATCAAGAGGAACAGTAGCAGGAGCAACAAACGTACACAACCGACAACAGTACCTACAGCATCACCCACTGAAGCAGTACCAGTTCAGGAACAGCAGCAACATCAACACCAGATGCCCCTATAGCAAGAGCAGCGGCAGCACCAGCAGCGTGAGGAGGCTGAGGAGAGAAAGCATCTGTCTATCTATTCATGTCTTGTAATTTCCATGTGACTCTAATGATCAAAAACAATCAAGAAGACGACGATGTTGCCGATGATTAGGACACCAGTACCGCTGCCACGACATCAGAAGTTGGTGAGACAGAGATAAATAAGAACATAAACACAGTCACTCTGAAGATTGATGCCAACTTCCATCTTCCTCTTCCTGCGACAGAGAAGTCTTTGAAAAAAGGAAAAATTGTATACACACAGTCCTCCCTTTTACACCATACCCGTTGGTGGAAACCTAAAATCCGTGGATTTGTTGACCTCTGTTACCCGTTCGACTGTGTGTCTGTTTGTACCTTTCTGCCTGTCTCCGTCGTCCGTCCATCACAGCTTACTAACCATACTCCATTTTTGCATCTTTGTCTAGCTCTGTTATCTAGTTCGCCCAAATGAGTGGCTCCCGATTTGCCTGCATGATTCCTCCCCATTTCCCAACCTGCCGTGGGGTCTGAACCAGCGAATGCGTCAATGAAAGTTAAGTAAGTTGCCTGAGGTGATGGCAAGGAGGCCGCCGCACCAGCACCCGGCCATAAAGCGGCGATAAGCGACTATCCAACGCACCCACTCCACCAGTCTCGGACCCGCGCCAACTCTCGTAACTAACGATCCAATTGACCGTTTACGCCGAAACTGTCTTCCTCACATTTCTAATAAGAATATTTTCCTTTCACATATATCCTCGGGTGGGTTGGGGGTGTCCCTCTCAAATAAGAGGTAAGATATCCAAGGAAGTGGTGCGTGCTCTGACCCATGCAGGAAACCGTCTTCACCTCAGAATGAGAAAACACGGTAAAAGATAAAGATATATCCAAAAACAGTTATTTCCGAATTAGACTAATGTTTGTCTCTTCCTCAAGGGATAAATGGAAAAGCCATGCCAGCAAACAGACGGCCTCCCTCTTGAAAAGCCTCAAGCCTCTCTCGGTGCGTGCCAATCGCGGTCGGCCCGAGAAAGATAACTTCGCCTACTACCACAATTCTACTTTTCTGGCAGCTGGGCAGGAAATTAACGTTCAGAACCTCTCGCTCCTTCCCCCTAGCCACCACGAGCCACCACAGGGGACGAGAACCAGTGCAGAGGGACGGGCAGCTGGCGGGGGGCACGATTAGTGGGGTGAGACGACTGGCAGCTGTGGGGAGAGGAGCGAGAGGAGGGAGGGGTGGCGATTAATAAAGGGAGCCACTGGTGGGAGGTGGGAAGCTAGTGCCGGGCCGGGGAACGACTGATGAAGAGACGATTACAGGAAGGGAGATCGATGACGAAACAATTACTGAAGATGACTAGTGAAGGAAGACGATTATGGAGGGAGGTGGTAGGTGTGAGCAGACCATTGGTTGAGGACGGAGGGACGAGGGGAAGACCTGCCGAGTGACGCAGGCTGGACGAGGGGCCTTAGCACGACTGGGTGGGGGAAACAGAGGGAAACATAAAGTGAGAAACACAAACGATAGCGTGGAAAGAAACTGCGAACAAGGGATCGCCCAGTGATGGTGAAGGGATAAAGGGAAGCAGAAGCAATAAGAAAAGAGTAAGTAAATATTTATGCATACGCCAGGGTCGACGAGGAAGATACGACGATAGGATGCGAGAGGAAAAGATATGAATGTGGGGGGTGACAGAAGCAGAAGTGGTCGGGAATGAATCTGGGGGTCGAGAGATTAAAAATCCGACAAGCCAGCAAGGGACAGCACGCAAGACATATGGGAACAATGTCCAGGGGACGGAGGGAGTGAGGGCTAACCCTCGTCGCACAATTCTGGGAGGAACTGCTACACAATTGTTAAACTGAGAGCTACCATGGCAACCTTACAGAAGGGGAAACATGTCGTTACAAGCCACAGGCAAGGCGCTGAAGTCTGCCGCACTCTACATACCCTGTGAAAGAGGACGTTAAGGATGCAGAGTGAACGAAAGGTCAGTGAACTGGGCCACAATGATTGCATTATACACCACGTTGAATGAGGAGTGAGCAATGTACAGTAGGTAAAGTTACAGGTGCCCTTGATGCATGGAGACAGTCCGACTCAGGGCCGCTGTTTACTGTCGCGAAAAAAAAAGGTGCCGTTCACGCGTGGTCGGAACGAAGCATGTGTGTTGAAGTGTCTTCTCTCTGAAGAGGCCGCCCCGGCCAGACTCACACCGTGCACCAAGACAGCCTGAGCACGACCGTACGACCCATGGTGGTACGATGGCCCTAGCCTCTGACCTGACCCCGCAAGGATGAGGTCAAAGGCCAGGCCATTATCCACCAGGGTCGTTGTATAGTTACAGGAGGGTGAAGCCGTCGTGCTGAAGCAGTTAAGAAGCTGGGTAAAATACGGTGTGTTGTTGTGGCGGGAAGGCTACCGTATGCCAGGCCTCACCAACTCAAGCGGCCTCATTTACTCCGGAATTTACGACTAAAAACTCGCATGTTCCCCTACCTACCAGCTGGGCTGAGAAGGCCGTAATCAGCTTGATTACATACCTAATTTAAACTCACTCACACACACACACACACACACACACACACACACACACACACACGTGTATATTTTTTTCATATATATTTGCTATTTCCCGCATCAGTGAAGTAGCGTCAAGAATAGAGAACATAGCCTGAGAGTGAAAAATTCTCATTTGGTTCCCCTTTTCTGTTCCTTCTTTAGAAAGCAAAACAGGAGGGGAGGATTTCCAGCCTCCCCTCTCCCTATCCTTTTCGTCGCCTTCTATTCGCCATTTCCCGTGCTAGCGAAGTAGCGTTAAGAACAGAGGACTGAGCCTTTGAGGGAAATCCTCACCTGCCACCCTTCTCTGTTCTTTCCTCTGGAAAATTAAAAACGAGAGGGGAGGATTTCCAGCCCCCCGTCCCCTCCCCTTTTAGTCGCCTTCCACGACACGCAGGGAATACGTGGGAAGTATTCTTTCTCCCTTATCCCCAGGGATAGTAAACGAGGCCTAGCTCAAAACGGCTTCTCTGAAACTGATCATTTCTGTCGCAAATAGTTCAATACCTGTTTTCTAGCAAGGTAGGTGGCGTGAGGGAAGAACTACAGCACATTATCACTAGTGAAACTGTTGAGGGAGGGAAGGAAGGAGAGAGGTGTTGCTCTGATTCCAGATACTGAGGAGTGAGGGACGGTAGAATGGGGAAGTGTAGCATCTCTGGCGGGTCCCGGTGGCAAGATAGACGAGCAATGTGTTATCTCTGGGCACAGTGTTCCGACCACCGCCGGGGGAAGAGACGTCGGCCTCTCGTATTGTTCTTCAGCCAGGTGGTGGCGGGACGCTGCCCTCACAACACCAGCCTTTCACCCAATTTTTTTCAGTGTGTGTGTGTGTGTGTGTGTGTGTGTGTGTTCAGCTGAACTATCACTGTTCCCAGAAGCTCAACTGTCTCTCTATCTTGCCCATTCGCATTCTTACCTTTGCACACACTACAGTTAACCTCCACAGTTCCCTGTGCGATGACGACTCTTTCATCAACTCCTATCTCTATACAATCTAATTTGCTTTAAATTTTACCTATACATCGTTAATATTTTTTCCCACAGTTTGCAGACTAAATTTCCCACCGTCGCTTCCCTTAAAATATTTCACCATCTCGTGTTATCACCAGCCTGGTCCTCCACTCATCTGCCGGCCGTCCTCCTCCATCTCTCTTATCTCCTGAATGACTCCGCCCCGCGCGCCTCCCCCTTCCCAAGCCTCTAGTATTCCCTCATTAACACCTTCCCTCACCTTCCACCATCCGGGCTTTCTGGCCTTACCCATTTTCTTTACCGACCACCTCTTCCCCATTTCTGTGAGGTGTGATAAGGTTTCTGCTCTGTTCCAAGGACCTGAACCATCGCCAGTGGCGGTAGTTCACTCACTCTTTCCCTCAGTTTGTGCTGCCACTTCGCATCATCGTCTCCACCACTTCCCCTACTCGCCTACTTCCACTCCTGTGCATCCATACCCAGCTACAGCCTTCCCACCACCGCAAATTACTATCCACTCTACCACTCCACCGACTAATCCACATTTTTCTATTCTATTCCTATCCTTGCATCCAATGTCTAATCTGTTATCCTATCCGCATCCCTATCCTTTCCTTGACCCATTATATATTACTCTGCATCCCATCCACATTCCATGATCAAATCTACTACTCTCCGACATTTTATCCTTATGCAAATCATCCCGTCCATACTCGAGCATCCCATGACAACGAACGACGCTCTAGTCATCCAACATCCACACCCAACATCTATCTAGTCTGTGCACCAACACCCTATCCTCGCCTCCATCATCCGCTTTATATTCTACCAACCCATGTCAACCCATCAACCAGCTCATGTTCCACCATCCAATCACGATCCCATTATTCATTCTACATTCCATCCCCGATCCACTATCCTCTCCTTCCCGTCTCTGGTTCAGTGTTCGTGTAACAATATCCTAAGGTGTAGGATTTCCGCAATTTGGGGAAGTTGGTTGGGTGTTCAAGCTATAGATACATAAAGCCCGCCGAACCAAGTACGGAACTGCACTGCTCCTGCCACAGCCTTAACCGGAACCTGGCCCAAATATGAGCAACTAAATTAATGATCGAGATACATGCATTTATATTAGTCATTATGTTACTGCTTGAAGCAAATCTAGGGAGAGATTCTCATACAAAAAGAAATGTGAGTTAAACTTTCGGAAACTAATAACCATCACTTGCTTAGAACCTTTCCAGCTTACCTGAACATCTTATCTTAACTCTGACGGTAGGAAAGTTGGAGCATTAACGGTTATCCAGTCTTATCTCACTGCCAAATAACTGAGCGTCACTGAGATGTGTGCTGCAGTGATTTTCTTTTCATACCCAACTGTTCGTCCCGCCTTAGCAAGGCAGCGTCGGGAGCAAACGCACAATGGCCTCATTTGCATCCATCCACTCTCGCTGTCGTCTAAAAGAACAGTAAAAAGTATTGAAGCTAGTGCCTATCATCCATGACCATGCCTCGCAGACTATTCCGTGGATAATCTTTACTGCTTCATGTGTCCTGACTCTGCCCACAGAAAGCATGTCGACGACCCCCACATACCACATTGATGCAGCTCATTCTATCCCATGCGCCCCTCTCACCCTCCTGACTGCTTAGACCCCGATACCCCCCAGCCTCTTGCACTTGAACCTTCCACCTCCTCCTCGGTCTCCCCATGCTCTTTGCTCCCACTATTTCTGACACGTATATCCTCTTAGTCAGTTTTTCTTCGCCCATCTTTTCTCAATCTCGAATCACTATAGCGTACCCCGGTCGGCTTTCTCAATCAGGGCGAGCTTACCACCACACCTCTCTGTTACACTACCATGCCTTACACTATCAACCCGCCCCAAACCACAGACAAGTCAGTCCTTAGTCATATCATTTCCAACACGTCCGCCACCCTCCTCCGCTCTTTTACCTTCAAGGTCTAAGACCCACACCCATACAACAGCGTTGGGAATAATAATACCTTCAAACACACTCATTTTTTGCAATAACAGACCCTGACATGTCCAACACGCTCCTTAATGCACCCACGACCTTAGCTCCCCTTCTTCTGCCCTATGACTCACTTCAGGCCCGATGGTGTTGCCGGCTGCCACTTCCATTCCCAGGTATCTGAAGCAATCCAGTTCCTCCCCCTTCAATTTCATAGTCAAACCATCATGTCTCATCCTCCCGATGTACCTCATCGCCTCACTTTTGTTCTCAGTTACTCCTAGCCTTCTCCTCCCACAAACTCTCCCCAAACTCTGTCATCAGCTTCTGGAGTTTCTCCCCGACCTGACACCCGAGATGTTTTATCCGCAAACAAGAAATTAATTCACCTCCCATGCCCCCCCACACCATGACCCCAGCATACCGTGGATCAGCAACCCCCACAGCTCTAAGGACCGTTGCATTTACCTGAGTTACCGAAGATTAAACAACTTCGACGGAATCATCCATCCTTCACGCGAATACACCTTCACCGGAATGAAACACATTAATATCAAAATATCCGTACATGTCAGGTAAGTCTTCCTCCGCATGACACATCATGACGCTGCTTATGTATCCGTACCTATGTAGGATGTATGACTGAACATATGCCTGCAGTGCGAGCTTTAATCTTTCAAAGCAATCTATCAAACTTTCCCGCGACCATTATCCTCCACCCATGATCCCCCAACAACGCACTAGTTGCGCCCTTGAAGACTCCACCACCACCACCGTCCCAGGGAGGTACAACATGCACGAAAAAAGAAAACCTCGACTAATTACTATAATTAAAATGTTACGCCGCTGCACCAAAAAAGGCGTCGGTGCAGTGAAAAAAAATTCCAAATCAATTTGTCTTTTTTTCATCTGTCGGCAACAGCAATTTAAGACGAAACGAATGGCCGCTCTTCAAGTTTATACGACCGTAAACATGATGTTATTCAACTTCCACATATGTTTCTGGTTCACAATATTCCTAATATATCTATCCTTTACCAAGAAAAGATTCGATATCCATCATCTTCACAACTAACAAGTAACTAATGATGACAGATGATGAGCAGAGATGTACACAGCCACAGGACGACGCTGACCTGCCACTGGCAATGACCTTCCTTCACAGAAGTTTGTTTCGCGAGAAACAACAAGGTCTGAGACGGAGACTTGCTCACAATCTAAGGACAGGCAACAGAGACTGAGACAGATACAAGCTATACGTACAAGGTCTGAGGTTGACAACGGAGTCTGATACACAGACACCTAATCTAAGGATTAGTAACAGGATATCAGATACAGACGTATTTACAATCTAAGGACCAGTAACAGGGTCTTCTGACACTGTGACACGCACGCAAATCTGAAGGAAGAATCTAACAAATTTTTCACAGATGTGACACACGCATGTACACCCTAAATGCGATATGCATGGAGCCCAGAGAGTCTGGTTAGAATCCGCTGACGGTCGAGATAAAAACTAACAAATACAAACTTCAACAAAGCATCACTCCCCTCCTGAAAGCGGAAACAAAAACAAACTAAACTTTCGAGGATAAACAATACGGTAAATACCTTTGACACATTCCACATAGCCCCCCAAAAATGGCATTGGAATCCACGGACGGCTGGAGAAGACACTGATGTACTGTAAACCTTACCTCCCACCATCGACCCCTATAAAAAATATCCCACAAAACTGAATATTTAAAGACGGGGGAGGAAAGTCCTCGATGAGTAATGCAGCATCTCAAACACTCAAACTGGATCTTTTTTTTTTATCTTTCTGATCTGTGTAGGAGGAGAAACTGCTTCATACGGCTATCTTAACCCGACCTTTTAAGAGAGAGAGAGAGAGAGAGAGAGAGAGAGAGAGAGAGAGAGAGAGAGAGAGAGGTCTCTGTCGTGTATCGAAGAATCCCCTCCACTCCTTCCATTAGCACACTCTCCCCCACCGTCTCTCGTCCACTTCTCCCCCCACTCGTACACCCTTCCCACCATCTCTCCAACAAGATATCACCACCACTTTCACCAACCCCACCCCAACTTTCCAAACCTAAATATTCCCTAAACACCCCACCACCTCCTCCTGACCACATTCTTCCCACATCAACCATCACACGTCTCTGCCTCCCTATGAGCCAATATCAACACCCTCATCACCACCAAGTCTTCCCACCCCCCCCAGCAAGCCACTGCTTATCACTATCAACACCTCCCCATCAACACGTCCTCCTGCCCATCACGTCACACCCAGCAGTGCGTCCTCCTTCCTAACAAGCTGTTACCATTAACCGTACAACCTCCACTCTCTCCCCATCTACCCAGTCTACCTCCCTAACAAGCCAACATCCATTCCCTTACCCTAAGCCCACCTTCCCTACTTCCCCAGATCGATCAGCCCCACCTCCCCTCCCTCCCCAACAAGGCAACACCAGTTCCCTTACCCTCACCACGCCCTCCCAATCTCCCAACACCACGACCTTCTCCCTAACAAGCAATCACCATCATCTTCTCCCCGATCCCAACACCAGGTCAGCCGAGATGGAAATTGTGATTACGCATTTGTTTGGTTAACGCTCCCCTCCCCACCTCTCTAGAGCGCTCCCCTCACCCCACCCTCCACAACGCTCCCCTTCCCACCTCTCTAGGAGCGCTCCCCTCATCCCGCCCTCCACAACGCTACCCTCCCACTCTAACACACCTCTCTCCTCCATCCCTCCACAATTCCCCATCCCCCTCCTCCACAGCGCTCACCTCGTCACCCTCCGAACTTCTCTTCCCCCCTACCCAACGTTCCCTTCCCAACTAAGGAGAAACTCCTCGCTCCATTACTCTTTCCCTCATTCTTATTTACTATGTCATCAGCACCTTAGCATATAATGACCTTGGACTATCCTTCAGTCTACTCCCGCACGTATGGAAGGTACAGACCTTGCTTCTGGGACATTTAACGGCTTTAATGTTCCTGTAGTACCTTAACTCCCTTTCAAAAAAAAATTGTCAGACCTTTAAAGAGGTAAGTCCTCGACTGGCCAGCAACTCCTTGGCCAATATTCATCCCTAGAGGCCAGAATAAACGACTGAGAAAAAGGTAAACAGTTCATCTTTACAAACCTCATTTAATATTCCCCTTTTTTGGCTTAAAGTCTCTTGAGGAGGGAGATCCTTGGGTCAGAATATTGAATAGATTCACTGAAGGAAAAAGGGAGGTTTCATTTGTTTCACTTTAGTTCGTCCCTGACGTTTCTCTTTACAGTCATGACGTCCCTATTTGTATGTCAAGAATATTCATAACTAACACAAACTGTTTGGTTTGGTTATCCTCCTAAGCTACATTGTCTATCATTCCTCATGACAGTATCTACAATAAATGACACACGCTGGTATATCTGCCACTTACATGTATTCACATTCGACTTAGAATAATCAAAATCATGTCGATCGGATCCTGAGTGCACGCAAACACATTTCGACTTAAAGCAACTGAGCAATGCTCTTTAATTAATGAAGTCCTTCAGTATGAGTGTGTCAGCCAGTATACTTATAGTATACGTCTTGTAAGGTCATCTGAGAGAGATTGGAAAACACTGACGAATTGTAATGTTCTTCCCCTTGCGTCTGACAACTGAATATAATGTTCTCTGGCGCAAGTTCACAACAACGACCAGTCGCAGTTTGATCACTGAACGCGAGGGTATAATAATGGTATTGCTTTCCTTATGAACCCACACCGTTCTTATCATGTGGAGAGGAAAGGATGAGTACGTGCTCATACGAGTATGGCGCAATATATTGTCTCATAAGCTCTGCGTTCTTAAGAAAACCTCCCGACTTCGGTAAAGCCATGGTCAAGGTTTATTGGTACACACATTTGTTAGATCCTTCATGTAAAGAGACTATTATATATGATTTTTTTAAAGATAAAAAGGCGGTATTACAAGACAAATGGTTCATTCGCAGCCCGTAGGTCATATCCGAGTACAGCCTTATGACGCAGACGAGCACTATGTTGGGCAGCATGAGCCCATCAACCAGCCGGATCCAGCCACAAATCCATGCTCTGATCAGACACATAAATCCCCACTGACAAGACAAACACCCACTAACACACATGCCATTATGTGGAGAATTCACCTCCTATTTACGGAATTGCTTTTTAGGTGAATGAAATATGAAGCAATTGGCAAATAAATCTTCTTTCCTCCTCTTATACCACTTCTTTCTGATATTTCAGCCACCGCTTCCCTCCTTCCCTCTCATTAAGCTAATCCCCCATCCCTCGCTGTATCTCTTTCACTGATTCTCTCTATCCTTTCCCTTTCATGTCCCCTCTACTTCATTTGTCACACCTGGTTACTTTTATTCCAAATTATTGCAGCCCTTTTCGCTGATTCCCTTTTTAATTTTGATAGCGTTCTGCATTTCCCTACAGGCGTGTTCTTACTTACCATCTGTGTCCTCTCTTGATGTCGTCTTTTTCCCTCATTTCCTCACGTAAGTACTATCATTATTATTATCATATATACATATATATAATCTTTCATTCTATTCGCCATTTCCCGCGTTAGCGAGGTAGCGTTAAGAACAGAGGACTGGGCCTTTGAGGGAATATCCTCACCTGGCCCCCTTCTCTGTTCCTTCTTTTGGTAAAGTAAAAAAAAAAAAAAACAAGAGAGGGGAGGATTTCCAGCCCCCCGCTCCCTTCCCTTTTAGTCGCCCTCTACGACATGCAGGGAATACGTGGGAAGTATTCTTTCTCCCCTATCCCCAGGGATATATATATATATAAATATATATATATATATATATGTATATATATATATATATATATATATATATATATATATATATATATTTCTTTTTTTTCTTCTTTTTCCCAAAAGAAGGAACAGAGAAGGGGGCCAGGTGAGGATATTCCCTCAAAAGCCCAGTCCTCTGTTCTTAACGCTAGCTCGCTAACGCGGAAATGGCGAATAGCATGAAAGATATATATATATATATATATATATATATATATATATATATATATATATATATATATATATATATATATATGAAATACTTACCAGTCTCATCATACGACCATTTTGACTCCATTTTCCTTCCTATCTCCATCACTCATGGTTAACCACCAGTTCCTCACCTGCAACAAAAGAGAATCATATAAATACACACGTACATACATTCTCCAGAACAATACATGATTCAGGCACTTCGGGCAACACCCAGAGCAGACCAAGCCTGGCGTGATACATGACCCTCCGCATCACGAGAGCCTCCGCCTGAGGTATGCCGTCCGGCTGGTCATATATTCCGACACGGGCGATAAACGATTACTCCGAAACAAAGGCCAAGGAAACCAACCATCCTATGGTGCTCACTCACGAGGAAAGGTAAACAGACTGTGCACATTACTCAAGTGAGGCGGACGGAGGGAGACGAGGGAGTTCCCGTCCAGTGGGGAATGATCCTTCATCTCCATAACACAATTAGTCTGTGAAAATCTGAAGAAATGCAAAGATCTATATATATATATCATATCTCTCGTTCTACCCCGTGGATGGAGATTGTGTTTTCGTCTTCTGCTTTTTCAGCTGAGACTCTGCGAGTCCGCCGTACATCGACTTCTGGCTATACATGAAAAAAAAAATGCAAATTTTATTTTCACAGGGAACTCTTGACTCGGATGACTGGAGGAGTGGAGGAGGCAGACGGTTGTGGTGGGGTGAGAGAGCCAACAGACTGTGTCTGTGGCTCGCCGGGACCGGGGAGACGCTTCGCACGGAAGCAATCCCAGATTTGTACCTCCGTTCTCCCGGCAACATAAAACCTCCCCAGTGTAGTCCAATAGTCACAAAAATGTGATACGAAAATGTTTTGTGATGTGAGTTTCTTCGATGAAAGAAAAAAACATCAGATTCTGACATCAATATATATACATATATGCACTGTGTCATCTACACACACACACACACACACTCGACTCTAGCGAATTACAGTCATAACTAACTGTTAAGCTCTACAGCGAACCCGGTCATGCCAAGTGTGTTAAGTGTACATAGATAAACTCCAATAAAAACCTCAGCACAACATTCACTTAAACTACCATTTCAGTCTTCCGTTCATCCTTATCTCACGGTCACTTCTCGGTAACTCTTACTGCTTCTCCCTGCTGCCATTCACCCACAATGCTTACTCTCACTCTTGCGTTCAATGACCCTCAGTTTTATACTCACAACTATTCTCTCCCTTCCCCTTCCTCTCTTGTTGTTCCTTCATTTGTGTGTGTGTGTGTGTGTGTGTGTGTGTGTGTGTGTGTGTGTGTCACAAACAAAAGACGTATGACCAACATCCTACAGCTTGGGACCACAGGCCACCAATACCTCAACTTCGTTTCTTGGCCGATTCGATCGATGACCAATACCAGACTAAGCAACAAACGCCAGCCCCCTAGAGCGAAAATCCATCGATCCAAAGGGTGAAGTCGACTCCAAGTCAATCACCTGAACTCTGCAACTCTAGCAATCGTCTTTAAGTTTCTGTTGGACGCCCTGAGGACGTCTGTGGCCGTCTGGAAGGTTTCCGCGGTCGTCTTAAGAGATTCAGTTGCCATTTTCATGAATCTAATGGTAGTGTTGTGGAGTCCCGGGGCCATCTTGAGGCTGCCCCGAGGTAGCACTTTGGACTCGTCTTAGTCTTAAGGTTCCGTGCCCATCTTAAGTAGGTAAGTAGCCCCTCTGTGCCCATTATGAGAGACTGGGTGTCACTGTTTAGAGCGGCTTTCGTTTTGAAGGTTTCCATGAACAACTGATTTGTCGTAAGACTTCAGACTTGAAAGTTATCGAAGGGATTCTGTAACTTGGGAGCCTTTAATGGGGGGGGGGGGAGACTTGCCTCAAACGTACCTGGAAGTGGAACATCAAGACGAAGCTGCATGGAAAGATGATGGAGAGGCTGTGCATTTCAGCACTTGGTCAACACTTAATGGAATGAAAACCTGAGACATCTAAGAAAGTGATGACATAGATGCAAATTGACAGACTTCCCAAGTGTGAAGTAAAACAAAAATGTTGGGTAATCAAGCGCCGTCAATTCTCTTACAAGAAACAATAAAACCAATAATTTGGTGCGTCAGTCAACCACGGAACAATGACGTGACAATATCATGAAAGGAGTTGAGATGGAATTTATTGGATTTTGGAAGTATAAAATCAGAATAGTGGACACAGTGAGGGATGATACTATTATTACCAATGACTGTCACCATGACAGATGGAAAAAAAAAGACGATATATATATGAGTTAGGTAAGATCTGATTAAGTCGAAGGCGAAAGATAAGTCGGAATGACGGAAGGAGGGAGGTTGTGTGTGACACGGTGGCTCAATGTATAAGTCTCCAGGTCGTGGTGTATGGTGGGGGCTCTACGTTGCGTAAGTCTTCATGATGTGCGGCCGGGGAGGACACACTGGAGGCAGACATATATGAAAACAATTTAAAATACTTTCTTCCTAACAATATTTCAAACGAAACCTCTGTTAGATCTCAACCTTCACATTCTTAAAGAAGAAAAAATATAACATGAAGAAAACTACTTTCAATATATGAAAAAGAACGTACATATATATACATATATCAAGATGAAAGGGAATATATAAGAGTAACAAAAGCATTTAAATTGAGTCAAAGGTTCAAGAGCGTGTGGAGGGTAGCGGTTTCGTGTGTGGCGCTCGTTTCCATTGATCGCTTCGTGGAGCGACCTGCAAAAGGAACTCCACATGCTACTTAACATGTACAGTACACATTACCTTGCTCAGGATATCTCCCAAACAGTTTTCACTATTCTTCTACACAACACCATCACAGTCTCAATGGCTTCTTTATGTCAGTGTGCATTCAAGAGTAGTACTGAACCGAGGGGTGAACACTTTCCCCCCTCAGGTTAACAATAATCTCTCGACTTCATCAAGGAAGTTCGAGGGGTAACAGCACTATCGACACTTCAGATAACTGTTTCCCAGGATTTCTCGCACACGATCATTTGCCCTTGGAATGGCCTTTTAAGTTTCACGGGTAACCAGGGCCTACACATCAGGACCCACGGTAACCCCAGGTGCACGACGGTACGACCCTTGGGAATGATGGTGTCAACATTTACCTGACCCTCAAGGGATGGGTCAAAGGCCTGGCCACCGATACCCACGGGTCTTATCGTCGTGCTCAAGGGTCGTGCCGTTGATCCTGAGGGGTTAAGCTGTGTAAGACCCGAGGCCCTCCGAGTCAGTGGGCGCATTCCGAGCCAGACCAGGCGAAACTAATGGCAACAGATTACCTGGCTATTAATGACACAGCAAGACGCGTAAACGCAGGTGTTCTACCTGAAACAAATGACCCCCGCACTCACCTTAGCGCTCAGGGGCTTAGCTCTCATAAAGGGTGGTGACCTGCCAATGGTGACAATGTTGGAAATGGCAAGGATAATAATGAGGAGGAGGTGGCAGAGATGGTGCTGGCGTAGTGGTGTTGATGGGGATGATCTTACTGGTGCTGGCGGAAGAGGATTACTCTGTTGAGGGAGTCTGAACGAGAATGGTGGCTCTGGTGTTTTCCGTGAGGGTGGTGGAGGGAGAGGCGACGGTGGCCGATATGATGGTGGCGGATGCACTGACGGCGAACAGACGAACACGCGCTGGTGACTAATGGCAGTGGGAATGAAGATGGTGAACGAATACCGGAGGGGGGGAGAAGAGTTGTGAGGGTTGATGGTGATACTGTTGGCGGGTGTGATGGTAACGTTATGGGAGAAAGTGTTGGTGACGGTGTTGGAGAGGGTGATAGTTGCGGGGATGGTGTTGGTGATGCGACGATGGTGACGGTTGTTGGTGATGCAATGGAACACTGTGGTGGTGTTGGAAGCAGTGGTGGTGATGATGTTGGAGGGGATAAAGATATTGCTGGTGGCGGTGGTGGTGTAGTGGGTTTTGCTCTCAACATGTGATCGGGGGAAACTCAACACCAGAAGAACGTGTCTTCCCCGACACGATAAAAGCTGGGCCAAAACACTGATGGAAAACACATGGAATTCTGAGTTTCCCAATATTGTGTTTCCTCCATAAACTTCATGAAACAGAAAGTTTCCTCTGGGTTGTGAAAGGCACTGATTCCATCCCTAGAATTCATGATTCTTTCAGCTGTGACGTTCTTGTGTGAGTTTAACTGTTACTGTGTGAACTTTGTCCTTCGTGAGGTAACGTACACAAACCTTTTTTGTAGTAACACTCTGGCATGACCAGGTCTGCAGTACACCCATGTTCATCCTGGTTCAAACCTCTGCATGTTTCCACGACCTCCGGCGCTGATACACTCACGGATAACATATCCTTGTAAACATTTTCATATATCAGACCCACTGGTCAGGATACGCCCAAGGGTAACCTGGCCCCGAAGTTTTTTCTCCCTCGCGTCTCCGCCGGTGTGAGGTGCACCCTCACGTCTCCGCCGGTGTGAGGTGCACCCTCACGTCTCCGCCGGTGTGAGGTGCACCCTCACGTCTCCGCCGGTGTGAGGTGCACCCTCACGTCTCCGCCGGTGTGAGGTGCATCCTCACACTTAATACAGGAACCTAGAGAGGAGGAGACCTCACACCCACGTCGCCTGGCCCACGGTGGCATCTTTTACGACCGCCCTGAGCATATCCCCATCCCGGCCCGTCAGGTTCCCCGGCGTAAAAGTGGTCGCTTCCTTTCAAACTCCTAACGAGAGTTTGTCAACTGTCTGGCGGTTAAGAAACGACGGAGACAAACTATTCAAGTGGATAAGGGCGTTATCTGGGATTTACATTGAGTGCCTGCCGACCATGGCTACCGTCTTGTGTAACTTTGTGTTGCTCTCTGGGTCACAGCTTCCGCTGTTCGTCAACACACTACTTTAGGGAAACATGATTTTCAGAGTATATCGTCAGCTGAACAACTCAACATTACCACAACGTTTATCACCTGCCTTGGTATCCCTAGGTATCGAAGACATTGAACAATAACTTATAAACGGTCTTTAGACGTTATCACACAAATCCCATCTGAGCCAAACCTTCGAGGACACTTAACCCCGACCAGACAATCAGAGGGAGTTGCTCTCAGGTTTGCAAGCTATTTAATTACGTCAGTGAGGGGGTTTCCTTGCTCTCTCGCAGTCTAGCCCTCATTTCCTTTAAGAAAAAAGTTACAGCGCAACCCATTTCCTGAATATTTCCCTGAGCAATCCTGGTGCGTTCGTATGACCTCTCCCTCCCTCCCTCCCCGACGAACCACAGGGCAATAGTCACAAAACTCTGCTGCAGCAGCACCACTCTTGGAGCCAGACTGGGACTGAGGCGCGCCACTTGAAGAAGACATGGACGACCATCATCCGCGTTGCTCCCACTACTTTATGACCTCCTCCGTTGCCTTAATTCTAAAAGGTGCGAGAGTTTTCGTGGCGGCGGGGGCGACGTTGCACACGTCCGCTCCCGGGAGGCCCTCCTCTTCATCATCCAGACACAACAAAAGACTCGAGGCTCGAGGAGACTATTCCAGCTAAAGATTCTCTCAAGCACTTCCAAGCAACTTGTAGCACAGCAGGAATATTGCCCTGCTCTGGTGCAGCATTGTCAGAAGACTGTCTTTTGCTCCTTGTTCGACCATTGCTAGGGATAAGGAGACGGCAAATTGTTTCACTACGTTAAATTCAGCATCAAGACCCGGAGAGTCCATAAAAAAGATTGAGCTGCAGCGCACAAACTCCTTCCCGGGTTATTCTGACGGTCACAAAAGAGAACCACCATCAATTTTGTTGGTCATTGTACTTGTTTAAGCCGGAAGGTTCAATAGACTCGCCATGACAGACAAACAGTGTCATCTATTATTGCCAGAAAGTAATTACTGTCCATTGTTCCTTTAAGAGTTTGACGCCCGCGGGATTCAATATAACCTTTCATTAAAACTTCCATCACTTCAGAACACAGCCGTTCGTACGGAGAACAGCCTCCACTAGTCTACAAAGCTTAATAACACTACCGAATTATAATGTGTCGATAAAAAATATTACAAGAACCTATCATTTACTCTATGTGATGGATGGAGGGGAAGATAGTGGGAGTATGGCGAGGGGTGATTCGAGACCCAGTTCGTGTGTCAGGAGAGATGATGGTTAAGTCCCGCGGGATGGAGGAGTCTGCCTGCAGCGCACTAGAGCAGCAGCTCGGGGTAAGGGAGGAAGGATATGAAATGGTCGTCAGTCGTGTTCTGGTTTCCTCACACAACTCTCACTACCTCCGCACTCCTTTCTTCCCCACACTAGAAACTAATCATAAGTAAATCATTTCTTAATAACTGCCGGAAGTACATCATTCTATAAAAATGACCAGAAGTTTTCCAGTATACGAAAGAACTGCCTAAAGTATACCATTCTATACAGAAGCCAGACGTATACCATTCTATACCAAAGTCAGGAGTATACCATTCTATAAAAACAGCTAGAGGTATACCATTCTATAAATAGCCCAAAGTATACCATGCTATAAAAAGCCAGATATATACCATTCTTTAAAAAAAAAAAAAAAGCTAGAAGTATACCACGCTATAAAAATAGCCCGAAGTATAGAATTCTATAAAAAAAAAGAAGAGAAAATTAGAGACGTGTAACGGCGTTGTTAGCAGTAAATAACATTTAGCGAAGGTGTAAGCGGTTGAATTATCATTAATTTAAGACCTGTGCAGTTACTTACCAACGAATGGTTGCCATAATCATGTAAATCATTATAATACAACATATTATCTGATATTCATGCCTCAACTTTGAAGAAAAAAAAATCATTCAAGTTTAAAATGTTATTCAGCATTCCCGTGCCTTTGATATTATCGTGTTGGTTATTTTGACGACCCTAGTCAAATAGAAATTTCGTTGACTACTGCATCAACCACCTTCACATCCACATTACCACAACATCCAGCGACTCTACCTTCATAGGAGAAAAAAATTTGCAGAACTCGAGATCCATACAAATATCAGTTCTGACGAGCGAAAAGACCAATTTCAAGTGCAGTAAGTCCACCAGGGTCCCAAGAGAGATCAAACAAGTCGCCATCTTGAAGTTTACACAAAGTGTTGGATTAAAACAGTTGACTGTCAACGTACCTACACCCTAAGCCAGAGATCTCCGTCCCCCAGGTCCCACGACCCTAGCCTTCCTTAACATAATCCAGGAGTGTGGTGGAAAGGAAGATAAAAAAAAGGAGTCTTCCTACTTCCCTTTCTTTGTTTTAAGCTACCGACATCCAGCACTCTTAAATACAGTAATATCACGCGTACTACAGAATACAGCACACACTCTGGGGTGAACAATGGTCCACCTCAGGGTGTGGGAGTAAAGGTAAGCAATGATCCAGCAGGATGTACATACACACGGAGGTTAGAAAAGAAAGACACAACATCTTCACGACTCCAAAGATAACGTAACGATTTTCTCCTTTGTTCGGTGTTAGCTGCTCTCTCTCTCTCTCTCTCTCTCTCTCTCTCTCTCTCTCTCTCTCTCTCTCTCTCTCTCTCTCTCTCTCTCGTGTTATGCAATTTCTGCGCACACTATATCAACTGAACAAATTTGAGCCACGTTACGAAATTGCAAAAAATAATCCAATTCCGAAATATAAATGTCGCATCCTTTGTCAGAGAATCCTACCCACGTGCGCGGCTGACCACCACACACTTTACTTTGGACGAAACAAAAACATTGTGAAGCAAAACCTAAACAATTATATCCGTGACTGAAAAAAAAATCTATAACCAAGCATTCATTTCAGTGACCGTTGCTAACGATTCAAAACGTTCACTTGATGGCTTGAAGCATTACGATGGCAAGACGTACCTTATATGTAAGGAGAACCCCAGCAAGCTAGATGCTTAGAGAAAAGTAATATACAAACTCTCGTCGTCGCTAAAATGACTCCTTGAAGAAGATGCCGGGCAGCCGCCAGGCCAGCGGGATGAGAAGGAAGTATCAAGAAAGAGTTATTTCCTGCAACACGTCAAGATGACGAGGTTAATATAATGCTTTCCTCAGGCGACTGAACATAAGCATGAATCAAGCATAATCATGCAGAAGGCAGACTATAAATCTTAGATTATAACCTTGAAATGAAATACGTGTTTCCGGACATGATATGTGGTAAAGGCGAAAACTCTTTCCTTACGTAAGTGTGCAAAGAGAGAGCGTATGTTAAAGAATAGTGTGTGTGTGTGTGTGTGTGTGTGTGTGTGTGTGTGTGTGGGCAAGGTTAGAGTAAATGGTTAGCGCCGGCCAACAAACCAAAGTAAACATCGAATAAACTCTTACCCGAAAAACTTGTTTTCAACCAATACTTGAGAGATGATCAGAGGAGGAGTTGAAGGAGGAGTTACCATCAACACCGACGAGATTGCCAAAAGAAAATGGGGTGTGAAGGAAAACATCCGTCGACTGATATCTAAGCTGGGGAAAAAGTTAAGCAAATACCGTAAATAGCTAAGGAAAGAGCCGGGGGTGTGGCAGACGGGGGGTGTACAGAGTAAAGAGAGGGAGGAGGTAAGGAACCATAGCAGTTATCATGGGTAATCTACACCGCCACTCGCCTGGCACTCATCCCTTACCTCCCCACACACTGTTTCTGCCGCACGTCCTTTCTCGTCTTCCTCCCCCTCTCTAGATGTTCCTCATCCATATTCCTCACACTTCTCGAGTGGTTTTCTCCCTTCCTTCACCCTTACACTACTTGACACCTGCATTCTTGCGGGCCTCGAATTAATTCCTCCTCCATACCTCGCTCTCTACTTTACAACTATCCTCCTCTTCTGCATCTCTGCCTCCGCCTAAACTTCAGCCATCGACATGTCGCTAAATTTCTACGCCATGTTCCTGCAAGTCCAGTCCCCTCCCTCGCCAGACTCCAATGTCACTTCCCTACATTATCTGAACTTCTCTGTGTTCCACCTTCAGTGAAGTAAATATTTCTGTTATCTTTTTCTTTTATCCGTAACAAAACACTCACTCTTGAGGGGAGTAAACCCGGCCTGGGGAATTAGGGTGGCGGAGGCGGGTGCTACTATATATTTGGAGGCCATCGGCAAGGGAGATAAGGCGGAGATACGGAGGAAATGGATGTGAGCGAAGAGAGGGGGGAAGGGAGGCACCTGGGTATTGTATTCCGGGGGAAGTGTGCCAAATATTAATATATGCAGGAGAGGAAAGGGGAACTGGCGGTAGGGGAAGAGGCTAGGGTAAGAACCGTGTTTGTGGTGCAGGGACACAGAAGTAGAGCACACACTACCTGATGCTTGTGGCGTGGACTACGCCCCATAACAAGGATAAGAAAATGGCCTCGCACGCTGGTAACGTGATAAACATGCATAGCTGTGGTGGATGGCAGACGTGGGATGCATTAGTGTGATATGATAAAAGTTAACGAAGCGACTGAGCAATGAATACACTATACACTGTATTCCTGTAGTGGCTGGTGAATGCGATACACATCCATATCTAAGGAAGAAAAATTAAAACAGATCGTTGTATCATGGAACACACACACAAATGGACCACAGCAGCAAGACAGAATATAACAAACTGATTTACTATGAACAAACAAGAAACTAAAATTACTTGGTAAGTAAATACACATAAATAAAACGTATGGTTGTGCAATAACGTATGAAAGGTTTAGTGAAAAGTTATAGACGAAGGGAAGCCTCAAACGTATCGCTGGAGTGTGACGAAGAAAGGCTGATACTTATCGCTCGGATAGATAGAGAGGCTGAATGCGTCTCCGTAGTGGAAAAGACTTAAAGGCGTCGCTGTACAGAGCAGAAAGACGGAAAGGTATCGCTGAAGGAGAAGGAAAAGAGTGAGGAGCACCGCTGTGGTGTCCGGAAGACTAGTATATCTCTCTGGTGAGGAAGGGGTCACTGCTTGGTTAAGACTGAGTGCCAGTGTGACTATATCAGTAAAGGGGAGATGTTCGTCAGGACCGTACCAGGAGTGCAGATAAAAACACTAATGGAGAGATACACGTCAGAGCCATACCAAGAGAGCAGACAGAAGCACTGGTGAGGAGACACACGTCAGAACCATAGCGATAACATGGGGAAAGATAGAAACAATCACTTGCGATGAAGACAACATGAAACAAAACCTGTGTGAAAAGGGGAAAATACAAAACATTCGCTAAAAGTTGTAAACAATATTGTTAAATGAAAAAAGTTCTTGAATATATATATAGGGAAACATGAAAATGTAGTTAAAAAGAGAAGAGGTAAATGGTCAGTAACTGGAAAAAAAAATCAAATTTACTTTACAAATGAACGGTAGAGTGGTAGAGGATAAACAACCAACGATGCAATACAGATTGCATGTGCGCCTCAAATCTGGAAATATGTGAGAAGCGTAACCAAGCGGCCAGCCAGGGGTAGCCTGGGCAGGGGGCGGCCGGGTGGATAGGAGGGAGACTGGGGACGAAGGGGGAAGGTAAGGGAAGGCTAGAGGGGGGATGGTAGAGTGGATGCAGGGGAGGGGATGGGGGCAGAGGAGGCAGTAACAGCAACAGTTGATGGCCACCAAGAGAAAATTAAATGTTACGCTGGCTCAGACATGCTCTCCTAATTGACTGCTGGTTATTGAGTTCATTCTAATTCAGACTGAGGAGATAACAGCCGGGGAATCACGACACACCAGGGGAGAGATAACACCAGAGGAGACAAACCAACTGGGGAGCTATAACACCGGGGAGAAATAACTCCACGGCAGACATAACACCTGGGGAGACACAAAAGCACGGCAGACGTAACACCAGTGGAGACGTAACTCCACGGGAGACGTAACACCAGAAGAGACGTAACACCAGGGGAGACGTAACTCCAGGGGAGACGTAACACCAGGGGAGACGTAACACCATCTGCCATAGCACCAGGGAGCCACAGTACGGAATCTACCAGAAACTGTGGCAGTTGAGAACAACGCAAGATATATTCATCTTCTGCTTAAAGTCGCACATTAACGAATGAGAGATAATGTTGGTGGGCAGTGTGGGAAGACAGAAAGTAAAGTAGATAACAGTGACTAAGGACAATTAACTGTTTAGAGCATAACATGATAATGATATACCGTTAAAGCTTTCGCTCTTCTCAGGCACCGAGCAGTTGAAGACATTGTACCGATCTCCCTCGCTCAACGAGAGAGAGAGAGAGAGAGAGAGAGAGAGAGAGAGAGAGAGAGAGAGAGAGAGAGAGAGAGAGAGTTTATCAAAATACTGTTATCAGAGCCAAACATCCGTGCTGATCTTAAATGTGTTAAGAGATGGAACATGATTACTATAAAGACACAGAGAGCTCGTTGAATGCTTCTTTTATAAGTCGCTAATTAATATAACAATACAGATACTCGACCATAAAATCCTGGAGACAACTCAATAATAATAATAATATTACGTCGTTAAACGTAATTACCAACAACACTGATACTTAACGGTCAAATGATTAAAGGCTTTTAAGTACATCCTCCCACTAAGTCTATAAATTTCAGTAATTGGACTGTGGACTCGATCCACCAGTGACTGTGTTGGTCCAGCCTCGCTCATGTAAACAAACGCACATATATAATGCATGAGTACACAGGCAATTTAATTCCACAACTGGTTTCAGCAGACACCAGGTACACTGACCAGTTTTATACGACGGTCTTCAATCAGCAGCACAACATTTTACTGCAGGCGAGAGTTTAACATCTTTTCAACCAGTTATGAGTCACACTAATGAAGGAACGCCTTGGCAACTTAACTTTGTCTCCTTAAACTATTCTTGCCTATGACATGCAAGCCAGATATAAATAAGTTAATTGTCTCTGAGTACAGCTTAAGCGATGCTCACTTCCCGGCCTCTTACCCAGTTAGGCATCATTTGCTAAGCTTCAGATTACTACACGCACATACATATGTAACTGTGAGTGAGCACGTCTGTCTGTTGGTGCACGCAGGCATACAGGCAGTGAGTGTCTGCATGTGGACGTGCATTCTGGAAATGTGTGTTATGTCCGCGTGTTCTTATAAGCTGGTGTGTACGTGCGTATGTACTAAGTGTGTTTAGGTGTGTGTGTGTGTGTGTCTGGTGTGTCCATCGTCAGCCCAACACCCTACAGAGATAACCTGAGGACCACCAGCCTCAAATAACTGACAAGACCGCACAATGTCATTCATCTCGCCTCAACTATATTCTTATAGCGCGACCTGAGACACAGCTGACCCTTGACCCACTTATACTCGACCCACTTACACTCGACACACTTCATAAAATTTACTCAAAAATATCAACTATTTCTCTCGTGCACCTCCTTTGGCCCGAAATATTTTCGTTGCCCTCTGCCGTAATCCTGGAACACATATCCGGCTGGCTAGTGACGTCTTTATTAAAGTAAGAGTCCACAGTTTAATACTAGTGATGATAATAATAATAATAATAATAATAATAATAATAATGATGATACGGAGTACCAGCAAGTCCTGAAGATATACAGCTTCCTGTCAACAGCAAAGCTGTAAAACCAGATTAATTGGTGCACAAACTCCATGAACAACGGATAATTAGACTTCACAACAGTTTGCAGGATACACAAGCAAGTTTTTCTACACAATTTTATGATAGCAATAAAAATGCTTGGGAGTCCTGGCATGGTACAAACCCGCTACAACAGCAACATACACACTTGATAACATCAAAAGCACCCACAAGGAAAAGACCGTATCAACCCTCTAGAGTCTCCTGCACCATCAGAGTCAACTTTCCTGCCAGCAGAGACAGCGGTCGTGGAAATAAGAAAACAAGAACATGTTGGGAAGAAAACTGGATCTACAGTTTTATTGCTATACCACTAGACTTTAAGCTTAGGTAACTGACTGATTTTGTAATATCAAATGTTACAATCGTCCGGCCACTGGGGGTCTGACCAAGACCCTTTGTAACCTATGTAATCTTTTGCGCCACCGCGAACAGGATGAACACAGTGGGTGGCACAATGAACCAGCTGCTGTAAGCGACGGCAAAAACTAAAATAACGTTATTAGTGTTGTGTAACTCCAGATAACTTGCGGTAAGACTTCACAGTTCACAGGTAACATTATGGAACCAACGTACACACAGACGACACAAAATATCCTGCCTCCGGCACAGCTCTGGGTAATGTAGATCATTATTGTAAAATATCCATTACCTCGGGTATGAGGATAGACCACCAGGTGGAGCTGGCCCTAACGTTCTTAATCCACACAATTCAACGCGACAAATGCAACAGACGGCGAGCAGGGCAAGGAGATTGTGCCTAATATTGATACAGACAGGCAGGCGAACTGGCCGTACGGGGCAACCCTGCTGTCTAAATACTGCTAACATGAGACCGGAAGGGAAGGCAAGAGGCGGGGCTGAGAGAAAATGGCCAGCAACAGAAGTGGGGAAACTTTTCAAAGACTGAGAGTAATAAAAGAATGAATTGGAACGTAGCGATACAAGGGAATGGACTGCAAAGAGGGGTAGGCAAGGGGTGCACTTGGAGAACGCATCGTCCGAAACATTTGGAGAAATGGACGGTTCCATCCCCCAGTGCAAGTCATCTCCAGCAAGGGAAACTCTGGGAGGCCCATTGTTCTCCCAGCCACTTCTCCCTCCCCCTTGCTCTCCCAGCGACCTCTCGTCCTCCCTTATTCTCCAAGCGGCCTCTTGTCCTCCCCTGTTCTCTCAACGATCTCTTGTCTTCCTTTGGACTCCCTGCGGTATCTTCTCCTCCTTTGTTTTCCCACAGCCTCTTGTCTTCTCCTGTCCTCCTCGCGGTTCTTCCCTCGTTCTCCTATTGGCTTCTCTGACTACCTTGTCCTCCCAGTGGCCTCTACTCCTCCCATGTTTTCCTAGTGGCCTCTCCTTCTCCCATGTTCTCACCGTTCTCTCTCTTCCTCACACTCAAAAATCCATATAACCTCAATCACTTTAGTATGTTTCATTGGGATGGTAGACTGCACAATGAGAGGATTTTTCTATATAGTGAATTTCTGTTTCACAAGATATCTGATTAGAAATATAAACGATACATCGTTCCTTACACTGAAAGTAACTCTCACAGACAATCTACGCGTTCTTTTCCATAATGGCAATGGCATTTCAAAATCAAGATACAAAATAAAAATACTCTGAGAAGTAATCTTTAATCTGAAAATCATAACAGAACTCTTCTGTATCTTTTCATTTCCGTCAATCTACATGACGTCGATTTCCTCAGAAATATCAAACTGTAGTGTTAGGAAGCGTTGCGTAAACCCTGAGAGGATTTTCAGATAATTTATACACCACGTTACCGTCAACACCCGCACACCTGAGTCTTGGTTCTTGGAAACATTCACAAAACTTACCGATTCACGTACCTTCCTTCCTTCCTTCCTTCCTTCACTTCACTAGCCAAGGTGGGTTTAGTTTCACGAGTGAAACGTTTGACACGGAGAACATCATAATCCTAACAAGTGCAACAGTACTAGCTACATACTAACCAAACCACCCAGCTAAGACTACTCATCACAGTATTATGTCTGACCTTAAAGTTCTGAGTGTGATCAAGTTGACCTTCGTGCGAAGGGACGATATACGTTGAGTGATCGCGGTCGCCGCACCTATCACCTATAACAACGGTAAACCTCCAACACTATACGTAGTTACCAGTTACGAATATTTATGAAATCGAAAGCCCTTTATCTCTTTCCATCAGCCGTAAAACAAATATAACGTTTCCAATTTCACTCTACGTATTTTATACCTATCCTTCCTGATCCTTGTAGTCTCTGCTGGTCTGTTTATATATATATATATATATATATATATATATATATATATATATATATATATATATATATATATATATCTTTCCCCCTCATTCCTATTAACCACGCAACGTTACTGAATGGCCAGGGCGGCAGTTAATTATCCCTGGCCTATCACAGTGAGGAGGCTGAGCGAACCTCTATCGTCGTTATCACGCATCACCTTCCCCTCTTGTCCTCCCTTCCTCACCCTCCCTCTCCAGCCTTTCCTCTCCGTCCTGCCACCTCCAGCCTCCCACTCTGCCCTGCAGGTTACAACTCTTCCATCTTCAGCACTGCCCGGCCGGCAATTATTCTCAACTCTGAGCGGAAGTTCCTCCCATTTTACCTTTTCTCGGAGCAGCAACAAGCGTTCTGCTTCTTTATGCGCCCCTCCCATCCCTCACAGCACCGTTTCACATCTACGCACCACCATTTCCTCACATTACAAACTCGTTTCAACGCCCTCACATCTGGACATCACAATTTCGTTCTAATATTGTTTTTTCTGATGATCTTCCATCTAAAATTTAAAGTTAGATCATGGAAACGTACAAAAACCAACAAAATCAACTATATTGATAATGGAATCCCTGAAATTTAACTGCAACGGGTTTTAACCTAAGATGTGTGAACATAAGAAGGATCTGCTCCTAAAGTAGAGCATCCTTGTGCAGCAAGGGTTCTGGCTTCTTACCTCACGGTCTGAACACTACTGTTCACCAGTTACTGGAGCCTGTCTTGTTGTTAAGGCTAAGCTCCCTGACGACAGACCTTGGCCAGGCACATCTTATGGAGGGACGACCGTCTTCTGGCGTTCTCTTATCCACAATTACTAGGTGTATACTAACGTTAACTTCGACAGCAGGGACTAGGACCAAACTGTGGTTGCTTCTCTGATCAGTCAGGCCGTTTGAGGGCGCGGTCCGAAGGGCTACATATCTTCCACTATCTGGCTGGTTAGGTACAATCTGTGGATACCTGTCCCTGTCACCTCCTAGCCTTTCTTCCTCCGTCACCTCATCAAATCATCTCCCTCACCCCATCACCGTCACTCTTTCCATATCATTTTCAGGTACAAATTCCATCTCCTTGAGTTCCGTCATTACCTGAGCACTGTTTCACATCCTGGGCACTGTATCCATCATCATGCGCAGTTCAAGACCCCTCATGATCATCCTCCACGACCCGTCCCGCTGTCTGTCAGTCATATCAGGGCCTACGGTGTGTCCCTTCCTCATCGCTACCAACGCCCCATTCATACTGTTACCATCACTTCCCCATCATTCCCCCGATCTCCTCCCCATCGCCGTCACCCTTTCCCGGCATCCGCACCCCTGGCGACGGCACAAGGGGGCGTTGATGAGGACGGGGCGGCCTCTGCCGTTGATGGACGGAGATTAATTGGCATAAAGAAGAAGCGCTTGTTCCTCGCTTGTCCCCGAATGTAGCGGCAGCTAATGGCGAACTGTTATATGCTGTTTATTTTCGTTTTCCTTGATAAGGGCGTTGATGTGATCACTATGAAAGATGGCCGGAGGGGAGAAGGGGCCAGAATAAGAAGCAGGCGAAAACGGGAGGACAGGTAATCAAGAAGCAACGAGGAGAAAGAAAAATATGGTGGGGACAAGGGGGTGTGGCGGGAAGACTGGAGGATGATCAGAATAAAGATACGGCAGGGAAGGGTCAGCCTGAAATGGAGGGAGGAATACGGCAAGGAGGGAGCAGCACGGCATGGAAGGAGGAGGGCAACAGGGAGGCGTGGAGCCCGACATGGAGAGAGAGGTTTCATACACAGAAATCGTCATGCCGCGAAAAAACAAAAAGTGACATGCAGAAATAACTATCATAAGGCAATCAAAACTAGTAAGAATGTAATACGACGCGAGAGAAGCATCACACGAAGATTTACAGCAAGACAGAATCAGAATAAAATGAAGGAGAATGACACTACTACAGTGCATAACATAAAGGAATAACATGACGCTGAAGCAGCGTGACGCAGAGGGAGGAGCAACACGACAGGAGCATGATGAGGAGGGAACAGGATAAGCTGTAGCTGGAAGGGGAGGAGTAGAGAGAGAGAGAGAGAGAGAGAGAGAGAGAGAGAGAGAGAGCCGGGGTGGTGGGTGCGGCTTGCCTAAATAGCTCCCACAATGTAAAACTTACCACATCTACCACAACCACCACAATGACGATGAATACATAGCCCACACTGCGAGAGAGAGAGTAACACGAGTCGATATGTCTCTCGTATCTCCTCCACAATATGACAAACTTTTCTCGTACAGTTTTATGAAGAAATAAAATGGCTGGCCTAATGAACCTCTCCCTCCCTCCTTTCTCTGCGAGTAGGAGCGTCAGTTCCACGGAAGGATCTGAAAACTGAGACGCGCTTCGCCAAGGACGTCAGTTTTTGCCGGACGAATACGAAAGGATCACTTGCTAGGCCGGGGAGCCTCGCTGCTCCACTGTACTCCCCGTGCTGGAAGACAGCAGTATGTATACCAGCCTGAGAGTCAACATTATCACACATGGATACGTAAACATACATAAACGAACCTATATAAGCGCACACACATATACGTGTACACACATACAAACATACTCACAAGCGTAAGCCCTTCACTCAAACTATGAAAATGAAAAAAGACTACGTATATTTACGCAAATAAAACCTTTTAAATAATAAAGCACACATTTATTTATACGCGAGAGTGAACGTTCAATATAAATGGCATTGTACCGCATTCTACTTTCAAATCTATCAGTCCCTTGATTCGCCAAGGGAAGCGGAACCCTGCCAACAAAGGCCACTATACGGCCTCAGCCTTTGATTCGCCAGCAATCCCCCCCCCCATGTCATGTGCAAACTCATTCCTTTCCCATCTTAATTAAGTTTCCTGACAAACAAGAGTACGTAACTATACCTTAAATTGCGTCAAAAGGTAGCCTGGAAACAGGTGAGCTGTCAGGAAATTTTGAACCACGATCAAATATACGTGTCAGTCCAGCCGTTACTGCCTACAGCAGTGTTTTGAAAACGACAATAAAAGGAAAGAATTCCTATCAGCCTACTACCTTAACAAGCGTTACCACAGACACAACAACCTCGCCTTTACTCGCCAACCAAAGTGAAACTTACAGTAAAACAAAAGGCAAAAAGACACCGCTGACTTTAACACTACCTGTGGTGTGGAAGCCAACCGTGTGTGGCTGGGGTTCGAGCATATGGTTTCCCGTACGGTACGCGACGAGGTAACATGAAAATTTATATACATTTAAGCTGAAAACTTTACCTACGGCACAGCAATACTGCCTGAGGCAAACCAAAAATCCAAAACACACAAACAACCGTGTTCTGTCTCACCTAACACCACAGAAGTGACAAAGACCCAGTGCAGTTTCCACCCTCCTCCCCGTCTCCCGGTCTCACACAGCAGAATATCACTGTTCATAACGAGCTGACCCTAATGAAGCAGGTCATAGGTCAGGACATCATAACCAGGAGTCGTACCCTCGTTCTCAAAGAGGCAATTCGGACTATAAGTTCTCTGGTATGACCTCACGTAATGGCACTGCGTCCGTGCGAAAATTATTCTCAGAAAATTCCAAAGACAAAGACTAATGCAAATGAAGACCACATTATCCATTTACCCCACAACACACTTCTATTCCCCGTAGAGCATGCCGAAGTAGCAGCAGTAATAGTATCACTAAACTAAGCCGAGTGGTCTCTTCTTAGCAATGCCCATAACTGAGTACAAAAAGACCTCTATCCATCATCATCGTCTCCCACCATTACCTTGATAACAAAGTCTCCTGAGCTCCTACTGTCCTCAGACATAATGATAGCAATGGCAACCTCAGTCCACAGGAGCCGATCCCACCCATCCACGTCGACAGCGACACACCAACGACTATCCACAATATATCTCCAAATATTTCATGAACTTTTTTCTTTATAAGATAACGCAACCGAACATACAAAATTCTGGCACAGTACCTAACTTTTTTCTTACGCAGAAAACAAGCAATGAGTTGTCTTACGCCAAATTTTGCATGTACAGAGCCATAAAGAAGAATCAGGTGTATATATACTTGTATTACTTTTTCTTCATCTTCTTCTTAGCCTTTGTACAGACAACACGATGTGTGGCAGCCAGTCATGCGATGGTCTGGGTATACAGGCCAGGCAAAATAAACGCCCCTCACTCCCACCCCTCCTGCTAGTCCCTCCCCACCTCCTCCTGGCGTCTCCTGCCACTACATCAACTAATGCACCTGTTCTCACAACAGTACTTTACCCGGTGAAGTTATTGCACTATCCAACTGCATTACCAAGCCTGCAAGAAAATCTCCAGCACCATAATGTTACCGCACCATAATTTAAGGAGGACTTAACCACGGGCCATTATCTCACACCTGCCCTAACCTCACAAATGGCTGCAACGTATTTTCCCAACGTATAAATTTTCCCTCATTTATGAGATGTTAGAAAATAAGGCAGACTTAAAACAGATGAAAAATGATGATCAATAAATTACACGGTAACTCTGAGGGACAAACGCATTATCAGTTACCCAGTTCACACAAAGTTTACGTGAATATTCATTCTTAAAAAGACCAACAAGCGTAGCCTGTTTAACACACATCATCCATAAACACGGCCAGGGAATTATGCAAATTCATATAATTTACCAGAGCAATCAGGAGATGAATCTGATCGATGGATCTGGTGCTCATAGCCACTCATCAACCAGAGCTACTGCCGCTGGTAGAGTACTAATTACTGCATCCACTCAGTGGGCCAAGTTAATCCGCTGATGAGCGAAAAAAAGGGACTCAGACCCTGTAACCACATAGCCTATACTCACTATCTCTATGATCAAAAATGTGGTCAATGACTTTATCCAGAAGTGTAGTCAATCACTGTGCTCATAACTGCAACCAACCATTGTACCCGAACTGCAACCAATCATTGTAATTTACCCATTGTCTACCCAATCATCGAACCCACACAGCATCCACTCATTATACCTATAAATAGACTAAGAAAACTCTCATCCACAGTAATACGAGCATACCGACCTCACCATCGTTCAACTTGCGTATTCAACTCGGAGCCAGCCAGTACAAAGCAGCTAGTGACTGCAAGCAGTGATTGTACCTGATAATGCAGGACGTCCTCATACCGACAAAAGCAGTCAGTCACTGTAGGGGGTAACGCAGCCTGACAACCCCTGTAACCGATGCTTCAGAGGATTCAATGCCGCACCTATGCGCCCGCCGCCGCCTCTTGTCACTCTTATATAATTACACCGTGTTGCTTCCCTCCCTCCACACCCCGCGATCTGAGACACCACACATGAAAAATTAATGCGCGACATAGGGCGTTTGTTTTCCTTATAAACAGAAATGTTTGTCTGCCATAAACGATCTATTACAAAGTATATAAAAAAAAAAGTCGTCTTACAACACAGCTGTGGAACATCAACAACAAAAAAAGCCTTCAGATACAAAGTCATTCACATAAGGAGGTGAAAGATAAGGATACAAGGTTATCAATAAGGTAAACACATTGCGCACATTAACCTTCAGTTTCGGCTTATTGAATTAAAAGCCACATGATCGATGTGGGGACCAGTAAGGTTAATCACACCAAACCGGATGTTCAATGTGTTCTTCAGTAATGACATAATTAACTTAACTACTACTTTTGTGATCAGAAAATCCAGATCTGGTGTATGTGTTCGTGACATACCGGCGGCCGCAACCAGAGGGATGTAAATAAGACTGTCCCAGCTGATCTGACCTCAATACTCTTAACATTCATAACGTATTCAGACCACCTCATCTACACCATCTCCTTACTACCCACACCGAGGGCACACTGTGGTTTATATGCTCACTGCGATTTCGACCTACATCAAACTCGACTTAATCGTGACACTGACATGCACTGAGCTGGCGGTGACCCAAGTAGCTGGAGTTAAATGTCTTCTTCTTCATTACCAGAAAGTTTTCCATCATATTTCCTTTGAACGAAATGCAATATCAATGAAAAAAAAATTGACAAGTGTGTTCAACAGTTACTCATTCCCGTGAGCATAATCTTGAACGAAAACTGTCCATCATTCCCAGTGAACGTGAGAACTGTGGATGCTAGGCTCGGTAGGGTAGCCTGTTGACGGAGACAAGATCACATGACGGCTGCTGGCCGTAAAACACAACAATCAACAACAACAACCGCGAGATCACGCCCTCGGCTCACACCCCTACAACTACTGCTCCTACAGCAGCCAACACTCACCAGACTCACACACACACACACACACACACACACACATCGTGGGTCACAACCTAGCTATGAGCCCCTGAGGGATGTGCTACTTGAGTTCAGCAACACACACGCACACGACAACTCGTAAATGAAACTTGCTTTCTTTCAGCTTCTCATAAATGCCTTTCGTCTAATCCGTAATTACATAATTCATCTACGTCCTCACAGATAATGACCCCTCCGTCGCTCCTCAGTGGCCTTAGAACCTGACCCCCTTCTTCTACCCTACAACCCACTTCAGCCCCTATGGTTCCATCCGCTGCCCACGTCCAATCCCAAGTACCTAAAGGAATCCACTACCTCTAGGTCCTCCCTACTCACACCACAGTCGCAAACGACAGTATTCCCTCTCATGTACCCCCTACAGAATGGGTTCAAATACAGCAACACATAGGTGAGAATGATTGAGAGTCCACCAACACGGAGTCCTCACGGATGTACCCATATCAGGCAAGGGGGGCACCACGGCCAGGAGACTCAGCAGAGGAGCGTGTGCTGGGGTCATCTGGGGGCGCAGCACTCCTCCCCTCTCTTCCTCCCTCCCTCCTCAAGGACCACAACGCCCTCGTACCCCAGTATGGTCCACGCCGGCGCCCTGCCGTTCCGATATTGCTGGGATACATCTGGTTGTTCCACGCAAGTTATGGTTACGTTACGAGCGAGGTCGGGCAGAGCAGGCAGCTTTCCTGATTATATATGTGAGGCGTCGATAACCACTGCCTGGTGAATGCATGTAGGCGCAAGCACCAATACAAACAAACTCGATATACTGATTTTAGAGAATAAGTAAAACGCGATTATGTTCTCACGTAAAAGACTCCAGTTACAGACGAAAATACTCACCGAGGCCAGAACTTAAGAGCGAAAGGAGACAAAAGAAATATGTAAAGAAAATAGCTCCAAGAACAAATGGGTAAGTGAGACATAGAAAAAGATAGTGTGTGTGTGTGTGTGTCTGTGGTTTTATCCCTTACACTAAACCGTTACGTTTGCTCTGTGTTACAGTGGAATATAAACATAATGATCCGAGTGACGAAGGAGGCAATAACATCGGCATGACACCCTGTGCAAACAAGTCTGTCGTTGCATCAATACAAGCATCTAGAACCATGTAACAACCACTCACGACCAAACTACCATCATAATACATGATGCTCATCAAGCAGCATCTTGCCCTCACACACGGTATTCACTCCGCATCTGTTTAGAGAGACAGCGTTGGTCGTCAGCACCTCTTCCTCAACACCACCCCGTCTTCCTGAAAGCGGGACACACATCCCCCCAGCACCCGTCCTTCGCCAGTAGCTACTGGTTCTCACAGCCCCGGTGCAGTACATGCCAAGACATTCCTTTTTTTTTTTACGTCTCTCCCCCCAGCAGGTCCCGACAGGTTATATATGTGCATCCTGACACGGTACACCGAGGACCTAGATAAAGGTGACGGGAAACTTACGACACAACTACCCGTGATCGTATCTTCAAAGGGACAATTACACAGCACAGGTTGGTATGGTGTATACTGACGTTTACAAGGAAGGATTTAAATGAAACTATTTGAATTTGACATGCACTGTGACACAAGCCAATACCCAATACATATGTATAAGGTCGTCAACAATATACATGCCAAGTTCTATCAGGATATATGAAGGTATTCCAAGTTGTATCAGGATCAACACTCCCTCTCTCCTCTTCCTTTCTCACCCAACACTCCCATTTTCTATTCCTTACAAGTCCCTCCTCTTCTTTCTCCTTTCTCCTCCCCCTTCTCGCGCCTCTCCTCCACACTGTTCCCCTCACCTTCCTCCACTCTACATTACCCTCTTTACTACCCAGCCTCTCCTCCGTAATCTTCCCTCCAATCTCCACTTCCCCACTCTCTTACTCTCCCTCACCCCATCCCGTCCACTCTTCCTTATCGTCCTTCCACTCTCTCTTTACCGTCCACTCCTCCTCACCGTCCACCCACCATATTCCCCACCCTCCTCCTGCTCTCGCACCCCGTCCTCCCCCCAATATTCCTCGTAGTTCTCCTCGATCCCCAGATGATTATTTGAGCAGGGAGGAGCCACCTCTACACGGATGAGGTTCTGAGGCTTAGGCTGTGGTGAGTGGCATGCTTCCTCGTAATTAATTAACTTTCTCTGGGAAGCTCATTCTCCTTGTCTCGCCGCGGCTCCAACACTCACCTTAATAACATAATGGAGAACGAATTGTAAGATGGATCGCATGAAACAGTGACAACTTTCCAATAGCTTCAATTGCATCAGACGTAATTATCTATCATCGTAAATATAAGTTGCAAAAGTCGTAAATATAAGTTGCAAAAGCCCGACATCTAAGAAGAACTATGAAGTTTAGATTAAATCCCATGGTGAAGGTTCAGAGACAAGTACTGGGAGTTATGTAAATCACGTTCATAAACTGGCTGAGCAACATGCTCGTACGCATCGTAAAATATTAACTACCCCTCCCATAATGCACGATCAGTCGCAGTTATTGTCAAACAATTAGTTAATTGCCCAGCATGACTAGTTAGCGGGACATGTTGCATAATTCATACCCAATAACTGCCTTCCGGTGCATGGCTGGGATACAATTATCTGCCCGGAACGCGCGTTATTATGTGCGAAAGTCACAATATGTTGCACCAATAAAGCGACTCTTAACATCCCACTACAGAGTGGGGAGATTCAGGGTCAGTTAGCCGGCCGTTCCTCGTTACACAGGACTGTTACAGTACCACTGCGTTACACGGGTATGGTGTGACATCTACTGTACGCAACTTGTTTCTACTGCATCGTTCCTCCCTCGACTGAAAATAAGTATCTTGCACCTCACTTTCTCCGTAACCCGCAGCTGGTCATTCTTTACTTCATAACGTGCCTGCCTTCATCCAGCTTACCCTTAGACCTTCCTTCCAAATCTCATTTATCTGCCTTCTACTCGTCCAATCGTCCCGCCTCTACAAAACACATATCATCTACACAAGATCTGCCAACGCATCTGCACCGTGTAGTGTAAGCAGTGCATCATAAACAGCACCGCACCAAACTCCTGGGGTCGTTGTACGCTGCCCCGAGGTAGGCCAAAGGCAGCATTCAACAGGTCAGTGTGAGCAAGACCGACGCGTCTCCGCCCTCCCACCACACGCTAAACCTGAAGTGAGGTCCATTTACCCGCGCGTGAATACGACCACACTCCTCCTCAAGACTGTTCTGTGTCAGAAACTACAGTAACTTCCTGCTGCCAGGCAGTCTCTTGGCTAACCCACAACTCCTGGGACGCATAATCGTCTATTTCTTCGCACTCAACAGTTATTCAATGGGGAAAACAAATTACGAGTAACACTAACCACTTCGTGAACTCATACTCACCACCCACGAACCTGACTCCATTTCCACTATATCATACAACTAACACCACTTAATTCAAGTCATATGAAAGATTTTACATCCATTTCCTCTAAGACAAACATAAAGATCCCAACAAAAACTACATAACGTATTCTTTAAAATACGGATATTTACATTCAATTTACGTTGAGTCTGAAAACTTAGATAACATGACTGTCAATTTCATCTATCCACATACTTGGCATTCAACTCCACCCATCCATACATATGATATTCAAACCCCATGTTGCTGAGAACCTCATTAGTTAATTCCCACTACACCTACAAACTTCCCATATGACTTCCATCACATGAATAAACCACGCCAAGGTTCTAGTCAACATTATATTCAATATTCAGTATTTCTGAATTTCAGCTTCCCCTTACCTGCAACATTTCTATTAAACTTTGCGCTGGAATCTTTACATCCAATTCACATCTAGGACTGCTAACAATATCTAATCGAGCATTTCTGTTCACTAGACTTTCAAATTCAATTATGAAATCAAAAGTTATCAATCAGTTCGTAACACCACAAAGTTCACACTTAGAAAACCCTTACATTAGAATCACTTTAAGCAAGCTTACCCCAGCATTATCTCACCATTCAAAAACCACTCGTTCATGTAACTAGTCCCTCATGATAACTGGAAACTGTATATCCAATCTCCATTTGGCCTCTGAACATTTCCACAACTTTTATTTGGGCGAACATCCCAAAACCGGTTTTCGTTTTAATAAGGAACCTGCCCATCTGAGAACGAGGCAACCACTCCCAACGCCGTTCCTATTTGACCCACCAATTACAACCCCTCTCCTGTTAACAGACAACTGGTCTACCAACAGCCCCAGCACAGCCTCAGGCCACTACATTCTTTCATGACTTTTTTACTTTGTTCTGATTCTGCTGATTATGCAAAACAGTTTATTTCATTTACATAATCTAACCAAAGTGGGGAAAAAATTTACATGGTTTACAAGTTTTAGTGAATATCCCGCACTCAATCCACAAAACTCCACCAGCTTCCGCGGCTCTCGTCAATCGAAGTACCATCTACTCGTTACCATATTTCGGGTGAGGCTGCACCTCAGATTACAGTAGCATCAGTCCCCTTCAGCCAGACACCCGTCCTCCTCATCCTACAGCCAATCATCCTCAGTTTCAGTCATACATCCTCACCCTACAGCTACGTATTTTCATCTCACAGCCAGCTATCTATCCTCCATCTTATGGATGCACTCACCTCCTCATATCCTCCGCATCCTAGCCACACTGGCTTCCAGTACCCACCCCACCACATCCTCAAAACACTCTCCCAGACTGACACCCCAGCCAAGACCCTACACCCCATCGCTTACCTCTTTTTTACGCCTCTCTCTCTCTCTCTCTCTCTCTCTCTCTCTCTCTCCTCTCTCTCTCTCTCTCTCTCTCTCTCCCATCTGTACTCTAGTCAATATTCACCTAACCTTCTTCTTGCCTTTACTCATTTTCTCCCTCACCTCTCTACCCTATCAACTCTCGCCTTATCTCTTCCAGGACTTTCCTTCAATCCCTCTTCCTATCCCATCCTCATTTCCTGGTCCCATCTCCCTCTCCCTCTTGCACAGCTTCCACCTACCCTTAACTTGCACCTTATCTTTACCCTTCCCTTATTCCTCTATCCCACTCCTCCCTTTCCCATTTTCCCCTCACACTCTTCCTCATTCTTCCCTACCATCTCACCTACACTTTCTTCAAAGCCTCCCCTCCCACATACCTTCCTCGCGCTTCCCATACAATTCTCTCCACCCAGACACACAACCAAACCTCCTACAAACTCTCTCCAGCAAATACTTCTCTCCCCCTCCTCTCCCACACACCCTCTGTCCCACAACTCCCCTACCAAGGATTCTCTCCCTTCCTTCCGTCACTCCCGCACCAATCCCTCTATACCTACTCCCTCTTATACTTCACGCTGACTGTACCCCATCTCCAACTTTCTCCCCAACACCCCCAACCTTCCTCCCAAGTAATACCCCCCGGGCAGGACGGCTAGAGGGAGCCATCATATAAGAACCATAAATCCGTCTTAAGAACCAACCACTCATGAAAGGCCGACCCTCTGCTACATACCCGAGGATTTTACTCTTATTTTTTTTTTTTTCTTCATCTATATAACATATCGAAAATATATAAACATTTATACAAAGTATTTGCCAATATATATATACATATATATATATATATATATATATATATATATATATATATATATATATATATATATATATATAATATATCATAGTTGAACGCTTTAACCGCGTGAGCGAGGTACCGCGAAAAGCAGACGACTGAGTCTTATAGAGGAAAATCCTCACTTGGTTCCTCTGTTCTCCCTTCTGAAAAGCAACTTTAATTTCCAAGAGACTGAACAACAGTGAACAGATCTTCGGAAGATGTAGGGATAGAAAAACCAGAAATTAAGCGAGAAACTTGTAAAAAAAAAATGTAAAGTACTTTTATGGCATATAGGGTGGATGATGGAATAAACTGCATAATGATATAGTAAATATGGGTAGTATACATTAGTTTAAAGTGTTATACAATAGTACAAAATGTTCAAGCGATGGGACCCCATGAGCGTAAAACTCCTTCCCTGTTAGGACATATAGGTAATAATCAACTGAAATTACGCTCGCCACCAATGTCCACTACCTCTTATTTCGTTCTCCGGTGTGGTATGTCCACATGATGAGTTAGTGGGACAAGGTACAGGTTATCCATGTTTGTCATTCCTTTCTGTACCCATAATCCCCTAAAACGTCTTCAGTAAGGGCAGAATTTATGTCTCTATATACCCAGTTTGTCAGAGATGTTTCTCCTTGAGCGCCATTGTGAGCAGGGAGGATAAACAGTGATATTAGTCAAATAAACGACTCCCACTTTTACTGCTCTTCTGGGATGAAGTGAGGGAGCAGGAGCTGGGGGTGGAGGGCAGGCGAGATGAGGGAGATGGTAAGGGAAAATGAAGATGAAGAGAACAAGGAGGAGGATGAAGAGGGGGAGAAATGTAGAGGAAAATGAGTAGAAGAGGACAAGTGGAGGAGTGGGAAGAATAAAGGAAGGGAGGAGAAGGAGGAGGAGGGAAGAGGGAATGAAGAGTACAGCGGAAACAATAGCCAAGGAACAGAAGGAATAAGAGATGGGCCACCCAGCGTCCACACACGAACGGTGAACAGTAACAAGAAAATATACATATGACCGTCATAAGGTGTTTAGGGTGTGAGTACTTCTGCTTGCTGACAACTTCACATTTCAGGAAATCGCTCTGACGTGAATCTATCCCAGACTCCAAGATATGTTACTGAGACTCCAGTGTATGATGCTGGGTACGTGTGATACAATATATGAAGCGTAAAACATCAAACTGACTCAGTTCAACATAAATAACCAGTGTATTTCAAGGAAGAGTCATAGACTGAGGCAGACAGTCTAGTACTAAGTCGCACGTGTACAGTTTCATTTATGTCCTCCTCAGTCTTCAAAGATAAAGAGAAAAGCGCGCGCGCGCGCACACACACACACACACACACACACACACACACACGCGGTTCTCTGCGGCATATTCTACCGTAATATGTTGGTATAACCTACCTTAGTATGATGACATACCCTGCCATCGTAAGTTAGGACACCCGAACCTCTGGTGTTTAATTAAACTAACGTCATATTTTGGAATATCCTACCGTCATATGGTGGAACACCCTGCGGTAATGTGGGCTGATCCTGCCATAATATGTTAAATATCAAAATCGTGGATGTGAGCTGAGATCTGCCTCCGAGACCGAGTCAGAATATCTAGCTAGTTTTCTTTCCAGAGATCAGACCACCAGCTGTACGTGTGGACGCGGTTGTTAGAAATACGCAAGTGCACAGCGGGCGTCACAAGACATCATTTATCAAAGTTTCCCTTGACTGTGACTTACAACCTTTCGGAAAACACGTTTTATATTGTTCTCAACGACACACCAACATTACACCAAGACACAACGTGTGGATAATACAAAAGTGCACTCAAGTACAAGTACCCGCGGTATGTCCGGTTACCCTCCAAAAGCTACAAAAACTGGACAGTGCCCAGCAAAAAGTGCAAGACCACGTTGAGGATTCTTCATGCGCCAGTCGGTACTCAGCGGAGAGAGATAAAGAAAATCGAAAACAAGGTGAACAAAAGCAAACTGCAGATTTCGGGTTATGTATTTCACCTTCAGATGGTCAGTTCACAGCCTTCAAATGAAAACCACGTAGGCAGGAGCCTTCCAAGAGCCACTGCCATACAAAAATAATAATGATAATGATAATAATAATAATAATAATAACAATAAAGTTCTGGGATATTCATCACATTATGCACTTTACGTAATATACACAGACGAAGACAAAAACAGCGCGAAGGACAAAACTGAAGTGGAAACAGAGAGCCGAGCGGGAGCGGTAATAAAGGAAAAAGTCGGGGATTAATACGTAGAAACAAGAGGAGGGAGGAACACAATAACTACAGGCGGGAAGCAAGTAGTGAGAGGGGAATCAAGAGTATTACCAGACTATATGTGAAGGGACGAGCAGGAGATGAAGTGCTTGGGTGGCGGAAATGAGGCAGTGGAAGGCTCGCCCACACCGGCACCTGCAGCACGTACTATAAACGAATACTTGGACGGAGAATGAGGCACAAGGGGCAGGGAAGTAGGGATGCAGCGCCGGGTACAGATGGTGTAAACGGATAAGAGTAGGACACATAAGAGAAAATAAACAGTTGTGAGGAAAAGATGTAGAGACTGGGGAAGAACGGGGAAATTAATGGAAGAGGGAAAAGCTATTAATAAATGTGAACAAATGGAGCACAAGACATTCCCTATCGCAGTCTGCAGGAGCAACAGCAGCAGCACGCCATCAGTCACCGTTAAAACGCCATCTAGCCCTCCACGACCAACAAGCAACTGCGGTCTCAAGAACTATCTTCGTGAATTGCAAAGTTGGTGAACGTCATCACTCACAGCAGCTCTGTCAAGCCAGGCGTTCTCCCCCTCCCGCTCACGTCCGCTACCCCGCCACCACCACACAACACATTATAACCCACACTGCCTGGCGGACGGTCCTTGAACACACACACATATATACATATATACACTCCTGGTCTGACGGCGTCCAATCATGAACTACACAGCATAACAACACAAGTGGGTCAGCGATATGCATTCGTGCTACAGAGGACATTAACCACTTTGAATACGGAGGGAGGACCTTTGAGAACAACGTTACGACCCTTCAGCACGACAGTACAACACTTGAGCACGACGGTACGACCTATGATTATGATGATTTGGTCTTCATACCCAAGGGTTGCACCGTCGTGCTCAAGAGGTTGACTACTGAGGCCCGGAAGTACATTATTGTATAATGCACAACACATTAACATATGAAAGCTGACATCAGCCAGTCATAAACTGGACAGCGTTCTAATGCATGACGCAAGACAGTCTAACACATCGTCCACTACACATCACTTCAGGCCTGCCAGTACCCGGCCATGCACTGTAGACCATTCTACACAAATGGACGTCAGTAATTACATGGCAAGCCACACATGATAACTGCCAGATCTAAAATAAATGTTGTAAGATACGAAGACCAGTCCTCTTATTTTATCTCCCTCTTCCAAACGCCATTCCTGGTACGCGTGTGTGTGTCTCAGTTGACAACTCCAACTTCATTTAGATCCAAAGGTAAGCCACTAAAGATGTAAATTACTGCAGAACTTCTGAAAGGGAGGATCTCTACGAAGGACCGAGTGTTCGGGATTAAATTAGTAGAAGGGAGCCGAGATGAGATCCTATCTCATCTTGTCAGAATAGAACTAATTAAAAAGCGAAGTTTGATGTACGAAATTGGATTATAGAAGCAAAAGCCTTCATACTACAGGTAAGGCAAGATTTAGAAAGAAAACTGAGTATAATAATCACGTACGAAACATGAAACCTGCCGGAAACACGAAGCAGAGATCTTACTTTGAGAGCCACTTTAAGTAATGCTAGTTAAGTGGCGTCTTCCTTCTCGCTGGCCTTAAGTGAATAATGGACACGCACTGATAACCCGAACGTGTTATCCACAGGTGACGGGAGCAGGAGGTACGGTCTGTATCAATCTGTATTTCCCTATTTCCACGACGGCATCGCGATACAGAATAACCCAGGTTATCTTAAATGAAACACTGGTTTTGATATACCAGGAAAGCAGAAACTATGATAAAAGCGTGTATATATATATATATATATATATATATATATATATATATATATATATATATATATATATATATATATATGTATATAATTCTGCAAAACCTGTACCCGAATCGAAAGCGAACGCAGCAACAGCTCAGCTGAGCCAGCAGTCTCAGGTTTTTGCTATGATTCAGTCCACTTGCAGTAATGGCTGACAATTACCACGCCAAACTTAAACCCAACCCCAAATATGAACCTGGAGAAGCTCTCGTAGTCATTCACATTACTAATAAAGTTATCTCAGCATAATATTCCTCAACCACTTTACGACTGACCGTAAGCCAGGTGGTGTGGTGGCGGTGCTGGTGTGTCTTGCCACTCCTGAACACAACACAACACAACCCTCAGGTCTGACAAGCAATGACCTCTGAGGGTCACACGCCAGCATTACCATAAGTCGTCCCGTCGTAATGAGGGACGCTCTGTCGTTCTCCAGAGGTTAAGCGGACCTGTCCCACATTATACACACTCAAGCAAGCACCGGAACACGCTACTTAAGGGCCGGATTTTGAGTGAACTGAACGCAAAGCCTTGAGGTGAAAGTCCCCAAGCTGACAGTTGCTAAGTGATTCACCTGAAGAATATTCGTTCCCGAGAACATAACAGTCCACGCCATCGAGCGACTTGACACGAAGTCATTAAGATTAGATAACAAAGATAAAACTACCATCTTTTTTCAAAAGCCTTACTTTACCCTAGTGAGAGCAGGAAAATTCTACACCATCAAAGAATTATATGAACTGTCAACAAGGGTGAGAATTATCTCAGATCCAAGTTAAACATCAGATTAATTACATGATTAAAAGACTTTTCATGTATGTCAGTCAATGAATACGTGAACACTGCTGAATCTTTTGGGGATTATAAGCTTACATATCTTACAAAAAAAAAAATAATTTCAAAGAAAACATACGTTCATGAAAGTGGTTATCTGCACCTAACATCTGCGTATATACGTGCTGGTCCTGTCTCAGCAAAATCTTGTCGTATGTATGTATGTATGTATGTATCTATCTATCTATCTACCTTATGTGACCGTGTGTGTGTGTGTGTGTGTGTGTATGCGTAATTTCGACTCCCCTTACCAGAAGTCGGCCTGTGTATCTAATGCCTGAGGGAAGGTATCAAAAGGCTGGGGACGACGATGGGCGGAGGCCCGGCGTCAGGTGGTCGCTGCCTCACCAAGATGGCGGAGGGTTAAGGTTCCTCCCGACACCCCACCTCCCCCACACACACCCACTCCCCGCATGATTATCCTGCCGGCAAGAGGGTACGGCCGCCACTCCCACCTGCATTACCGAGACTCACCAAACGCGTTGCGACTCCTCTCAAGTGAGTAGCCTTGATGACCTCAGGAGACGCGGTGGGTTGGAGCGGCCTGCCTGCACGAGTGACTCGCGCCGTGTGCGTTACGAGTCGGTGTGTGTCGAGGTGGTTCGTGTGGTACACCTGGCGCTGACGCTTGGGTCGGACAGCGATGGTGGTGGGTACCAGCAGTGCGATCAGGTGGTCCCTGGCGTGAGGGAGTCGTGGTGGTGGTGGTGTAGTACACCATTTCCTCAGGTGTCAACACCAGGGCTATCTGAACGCACTCATCCCCCCTGCACATGTAGCTGCGGCAGCCTTACACTGAAGCATGCGGCAGCTTCACGCTGAAGCATGCGGCAGCCTCACAGTAAAACATGCGGCAGCCTCTCACTAAAACGCCAAAGTCAGCCTCTCACTAAAACGCCAAAGTCAGCGTCTGTATCGACACAGCTTTGTGACTTCATTGCAACATTCTTTCCCGGTGAAACAATACCTGGCATACCAGAAACAATTTGTACCATAAATAACTTAGTCGGGGCACTGTCAGATGTAACGGTGGAGCAGCCGTGGCAGGTGACTGGTCACGGAGAGATACCCATGCAAGGTATGTCAGCCTCGATCAATACATTCCTGCACTTTAGTCTTTGTAATTTCCATCGTGGCCTTAATACTGTGTACAACTGTGTTTGCCGATAATTCTGTGCTTATGACGCATTACGATTCCCTTTGTTGTCGACGGCATGTACAATGGAACTCGAGCAGAGGGAATCTTAACTTTACCCATTACGAAATGTGAATATTCTCCTCCAGTGACTAGCTTATGTGTTCTGGCTGATCAAGAGATTAACAAATAACACGTGAAATCATCAAAGAGAATTATCACCAGGGGAATATTTCCAGTGTGGTCTGGAATGATTCAAGGCGACAATCTGAGAAGCCATGATCGTGCTCGCCGATGGGATGCCGACCATGATGTGGACTGAGGGAACATCTGGTCTGCCAAAGCGTATAGCGTCGGTCTGCCTCCGTACTCCGTCACGCGAGCACCCAGCTCCACAACGGCGTCGAGGGGGGGCTGGGCAGGGTGACGCATGCGGTCAGGGGGAGGAGAGAGTGAGGATCATGGGAGAGAGGCATGCAACGACAAGCGGGGGAGGGCATTGCAGCGAGGTGTAGGAGGGGCATGCTGCTCCAGGGATTGGGCAAGTCTTGGGACCATGGCTGCACCAGCTCATTACCATGTTACGCCGCAGCCACAGACACTGCGGTCACGACTCTCGACCAGCGTGAACACTATGTCACGACACCTTTACATCTGCCGGATAAAACCCTAAAGCACCAACTGCATAACAAATGAGTCCCTGTCCAATCATTTCTTCTTCCAACTTTCTCTTTTCATCATCTCATCAAGGGTACATTCTCCTCTCCCTCTCCTTGATGCCGACTAGGTTGTCTTCTCACACAGCCTCGTTAGCTCCGCTAATGCCAGGTCATTCGGGAAGTAATTGACTCAAAGTGTGACAATGACAGTGAGTAATGCTCCCTAGGCACGACAATGTTCATCTTGAGAACAAGATCTCTGACATCATGGAAGACAGTACTACAGTCCTCCTCTGTGAATTACTTGGATCATATGGTACACAGTCACTTCGAGCAACACTACAATGTTCTATTCAAGTCAGAGATTTAACTTGATTCGTCTCATATTAGAACAGCGAGAGAGGGGTGCTGGATAGGTGGTGATGTTAGACAGATGGTGAACAAGGACCTCTGGAAATTGGATGGATGAGGGAGATAGTAAGCAACTAGACTGGGGAGGAAGGTGGTACGTGGTCAGGTTCTGGGTGGGTGTTGGGCACTGAGGGAGTCAGGGGGTTTGTGGGAGTGTTAAGGAAACGACAGGTGGCGGGTGAGGAGGAGGCTGGCAAGTGGCAAAGGTGCTGGAAAGGTAATGGTAGCTGGAGGTACGAGGAAGGTGGTAAGTGTAAGAGGGTGTCTGGTAGATGGTGATGAGTGGAAGCGACGCTGAACAGGTGGTAATAAGTTGAGATCAGGCGAGGTTATGAGGCAAGTGATGGTATTCTGGTCGTCTGACGTATGTCCTAGGCAGGAGGTAAGGGTACTGGGAAGGTGGCGAGGGGTGCTAGCTAGGCACGTGTTGACTGGAGGAAGTTCTGGACGGACAATGATCATGGAGAAGAGAGAACGCCAGCAACGTCCTGAACATTCTTCCCGGCGCTTGTCATGGTGCGTGACTGCTGAAGGGGTTGTGTATACACTGAGGTATGTACTACTGGGGAAAAAATGGAAAAATACTCTTACGCCAAGGGCGAATATTTTGTGTCCGCGAATAATATCTCGACATCATTCACTGTGTACGAAAGAATTTTCAATTACCGAGCTAACAAAAATGGCAGTAAAACGACTTGTTAACAAGCGTGAAAAGAGATTAAAATATTCGTTTTAATAAGATCTTATCACTTGCGGGACAGGGCGATGTGTGGCCTTAACGAAGGTGCAATAAAGTCTTAGTGTATAACGTATGAAGTCTTTACATACACAAGTTGGTGATGTGCACACCCGCGTGTGTGTACACGGCCTGCAGGCCAACTCGCAACAAAGATACTCACCATCCAACCAGTTTTATCGTCTTTAATTTTCGCGATTACCACTGCCAATCCCCTTAATCCTTAATCTCTTCGAGGTAAAGACTCAAATCCGTTTAATCATGAACTCGTTTAATGGTATTACGTAAATCATCAATGAGTCCGGTGATACATAATTCATCCTAACATTAACACGTAACTCGCCAGGGGACAAAGGTCTCGGGCATAGCCCGTCCAGCCGGCACGGGACACACAAAACCCGCCTATACCGACACTGGACTTACAGTCGTCTTCGCTGCTTTGTCGTTCTGCGCTTCTACGAGCCTTAGTACCCTTGACTAACTCAGAAAACCTCCATGAACGGCTACATAAGATACACACAGATTGGCCGAGCAGATAAACTCTTCGATAATGACGTGGCCCGAGAGCGTAAGAGCAAGCCAGGCAGATTGCATGACGGCGAACACACTATAAAAATTATTAGGTCTGAGTGAACTGCAAAATATGTGAAGAATTATAATAATGCGATCAGTATTGTAAAGACAATGCGAGACGAAGAGATGTCATCCACCACCACCAATCTACCACCAATTCACAAGTAATTCCCGACACCATGAGAACTGAGAGAGAAAATCTCCTTGTACTCAAGACAGCTGTTCTGAAACCCCTGGAAGGAGCAGCAACCACTAAGGAAACATTATGTCTGGAAATTAGCAGACAAACACCAGCATTACTAACGTATGCTTCTATCTTTCCAGTCAGACTGGTGAGCAGTCTACTGTCTTGGATCATCCCAGCTCCATCAACTCATCTCCCTATTAGAGGAGAACCTGTCAACCGATTTTGATGAACAGCTGATACATTTCTCTCTCTAGCATTCTCGATCATGACGAGGGTTGATAATACTACCCTCGAACAATACCTTTATAGATCAAAACACCAACTCCCGTAGCACCGCTTACGAAACACAAAATACACCACACAACTCCTACCGTGTCTCTCCTCCCTCAGTAAACACACACATGCCCTGCAACATGAAATGTATGTGCGAGGACACCGAGACGCCCTTCTTCAGTTCAGATCTCCCGGAGAAATTCACAGAACGCCGTCTCTCCTAACGCCTACCTACCTTATTACACAACAAAATACGATCGAAGCGCGTCCTTTAATTTGCAAATTCTGTATTTATGAAACACTCACCACCTGCATTATTCATGCAGGCGCGCCATACCAGGCAGGTTTAAGGATCAAAGCCCAAAGCCAAAGTGACAAATTGTGGAGAGTTCGGTCGAATGGCAATTACTTTCCATCTGCGGCATCAGCTATATTCCAAAAGACAAGCGATACTTCAGCATAAACAACAAAACTTGACATTATTCAAGCATCATTCGTCTTTAAACTTACACTCTGTTGATCTCAGTGGTAACCACATAAGCATTTACCAATGCAAGCGCTGTTAGGTGTGCACATCTTACTGTATTACATGATGAAATCATAAGCAATATGAGACTGAAGGAAAAATAAACATCCTTTTCACAAACTTCACAGACCAAAGCATTAATGTGAAGTCCAAGAGAGTGGCGTCGGGCGCTGTCTGAACCCGAGTTCAAACCCAAACAAAAATAATCAAAATCTGGTTGAGGCAGCGTTCCCAGCCCGACCATACGGAGGACGGACGCACGAACAAAGACGAATGAGAAATTCTGCGTCAAGCAACCACGTTGCTGTCTCGACGACAAATGAAGAGAGGGTGATAAGGAAACTATAAATCGTGAAGTAGGAGGAGGTAGGCTGAAGGAAGGCAGCTACATTGCGTGAGAGTGGCATACCTTGTGGCGGGGCCCCCCCTCCCTTCCTTTCCCCCGCGCGCCAGACCAAGACAGTGAACAATACATCAGGTCAGGTCGAGGCGGTGAGTTACCCGTGGAAAAGCGGCACACACACACACACACTTCACCCACCTGGCCATCTGCCCCATCTTAATTGACAACTTCTGACAATGTATCCTCCACTGTCCATGCAATGTCAACAACACCATAATTTTCATGTTCACAGGCTAATCCAATTATCAAAGCCGTGCAAAACAAATCAAATATAAAAATTTTTTCATCCCTTTGTCGCGAACATACATTTGAATACTATGGAATCTGCACTAGTGAAATCACAAAGGCGCCACCTGTTAGTGCCGTTCAAATAACCTATTAACATGAGTCATGCTTATGGTAAACAAACACTCACACAACCAACACATAAATCCGAGGCACTCGCTCTCCCCCTCTCACTGTATCTAGCAATTCTCCGACCCCAGCAAAAACTTATGTTCCTCAAAATATCGAAACACATTCCTATAAACGGTCTGGGATCCGACCCTTCTTGTTACGAACATAACTTATTCAGAATATTAACCCGGAGGGATCCTTCTCCATCAGGTGGTGACCCCTGGTCTGTTACAGGCAAGCTTCCTGCCTTAGGCTGTGGCTCCCTTCTCCTCTCCCCTCGCCCTTATTTATCATTCTCTAATCTGTCTCACTGGGATTTTAAATGCCGTGTTTTCATTGAGTCTCCCCTCGTGTGTGTACCACGGGTTGTATGCAGTCAGATGGCGTCCCCTCACACCACTGCTGGCTTCCCCTCACTCCATGGAAAAAATATGGCCCTCTCATCACCCAGCATGACCTAAATTACCAAAAGGGCAAGGCTGTTTTACTGTGGCCTTCACACGAGATCTGCAGCGTGCCTTCACCTCTGCCCCGTCTTATAACCATTATTATTAGCCTCTACTACCAATGTGTAACACCCCTCCCCTACAATATTCCAATATACATCTGTTCTACAGCAATAGTGCTCTAGTACAGACATCCTACCTACCACTATATCTAAGAATTTCGTATTATTAAACCTCTGTAGTATATATTATCATCTTAGCCATATTGCCTACGTACACAGTTTCTACCCAGACATCATTTCTGCTGTTACACCAACTCTCAGCATACCCCATCCATACTGTTATATCCTCATAAAATCCTACCTGTCACATCCCATTGACCATAAGGATCTTTTTCCCGTGGTAGTAACGCCAGACGAGATAACAGTCGTTAACAACTTGACTCCTGCAAACAAACTGAGTTCAAATCCAACCTGAGTGAGGATCTTAAGCTATACAAAGGAATGTTTTTGACACTGATTCTAGTCTAACAAAGGCTTCATCGCCCAATACAGTCCTGGTTCAAGACATATCTATGGCTCTATCATCTACAGTCCGAGGTATAATCTAATATAAATATCAATCACCTTTGCTTAACGAACCAGACCGCGGGTCGTTCATCGTGAAATGCCCTACGATTCCTCATAACAGTATTCATGACTTCGTATAATCATCGGTGCTACGACATGAAAGTTATACGTATACGCTAAACCAACACAAAATTAGTAGCACACGGAGTTGCATTACGAAAGTCTTGAGTGATCTCCCATAGAGCCATAACAGCCTTGATCCAGTCTGACGAATAATTCACAGCCAACTCCCAGTCCTAAGGAACAATCCCATACCGACAAATCCCCAAGCGCTGCCTCCTCGCCCTTGAGGTGTGGCTGGTGTGGGGTCCGCCTGCCAACATGAATATTCAATATCACATGCTGCTTCAGGAAATTGCCAACGTTGATCCATGAAGAGCCCAGTGGGGTTCATTGCTGGGCCAGCAGCAACAGAGAGCTCCCCATTTTTGTGTGAGCTGAGGGATGTCTCCCATCCCCATCCAATATGTCAACTAGAACACAGCTATTTGTACGTGTCTACAACCTAATACCTGTGGAAAATAGAGTGAACAGATCTTAATTCCATTTACAAATTCATATATGCTCTCTCTCTCTCTCTCTCTCTCTCTCTCTCTCTCTCTCTCTCTCTCTCTCTCTCTCTCCCTGAAAACATAAACAACGATAACAACGAACTTATCATTTTGTGGCTGAGGCCCGGCAAGGATAATTCCGAGAGAATGATAGAAGTTGAGGTTTAAACAGCGTTTGCAAGACTTTCCTATGGCCTCTTGAGCTTTATAACAGTATTTACCTAAGTTTTACGTCCATAAGTACAGTTCTGCGTTATCCAGCTCCATTTTCCGCACAAATCGCAGGAAAACACCAGTGATAACAGTAATGCTGGGAGAGTTTAGGGTATTCGGAGGTTACCCGAGACGCAAGACACGCGACTTCCTCCACATCAGCGGCGCGGACTAGGGAGGAGAAGGAAGTGGACCATCAAACAGTGCCCAGTGCGCATAACTCTGTCCCTTCTTCAGGTTTGTCAAATGGCTTACATCACTGACGGCTCTCACGCACACCAGGGGAAAAAATATGATAAACACGAAACTGAACAAACACGTGATAAATATATACGGAAAGAGAAAGCATGAGAATCTATCAACTAAGATGAGTACATGCCTAAGGCGGGGTTAAAGAAAGAAAAGAAGAGAAAAAACAATTGGCCAATGACCATTTGTTCCTTCCGAGTCTCGGGACCAATATCCATTAAGAAAAAAGAAATATAAAAGGCATCAGGTTATCGAACTTTAACTCAGCTTCCACACTTCCAACAATTTCTCACCATCGACGACAAAATCAGAGGTCCTGCACTCTCTCTAAAGTGTCGACAACACTGCCATCAGGGAGGGACAGACCAACTTGTTGTTATCGTCATCAAACAAACACAAATCTTTATGAGATATTCAGGTAAGTCTTGAAAAAAAAGAGAGATTAAACCATTCGTTCCACTAAAGTATGAAGTGATTTACGTCGTGTGCAAGATAATGATAAATGAAGAAAACTGAGACAAAAATAACAGAAGGACTTGTTTGTTGTATTCGTTCCAGCAATAAATGGCCGATAAATTAATATGTAGATGATGAGTTCGAGGTGAAGTGTGTTTACTCTCTCTTCCAAGGCTCCTGCTGGCTTCAACCTAAACTTCATCTTCTTCTTTGGAGCACAGCGTCTTTACCCATCAGTCATCTACATCATCGTAACGGATAACAATGGTACTAACATCTTTATCAAACGGATGGCAACGTTAAGATACAACATTACTTCATTTCTCTTAAGACTTTTTACTGGCATATTACCTCACATCATCAACCCTGCACGACTCACTTCACTCTCTCAACCTTCCACCATCATCTGATACCCTAACATGAATACTCACCATTATCATCAGTACTCCATCATTATCATCCCAGCTGACAACACGATGAACATCTCCAACAGGCAAACGTCACTTGTGCACTATCATCATCAACACTACCATCGCCATTACCCACAACCATACAACCATGATCATCACCACGAATATCTATCTTCTCACAACAACATTTGTATTCATGCAATCATCGCAGGTCAAGAACCCACTACGCCCGCACCCCTCCCCAAAGATCGTCTTGGGAACAAACGTTTCTCCAAGCACAATAAATATGTCTTACCCGCAGTTACGACAACATCAACAGAACCTAAAAAAAAAAAAGTTCCAAAAGCCATAAAAGACCTGACAATACTTCCACAACAACTTCCCTTTGAACAAAAATTCCGGACCAACAGACAATATAAAATAAATCCCCAGCCCTCACCACGGACAATATATCCAGTCTCACCAAGCTATCCATAACGATCATCACGTGAACAACCACAACCACCATAAAACCACCAAGACCCCCCCCCCCCGGGGGGGACAACCACTAGTGAACTACAACAAACCTAACAACCTTCAGATCGGTGAACCGGCTATTGGTGTGAACAACCTCATTACCACCAGCAGCTGCTGCCGTACTTCCATGATATGAAGGAATTTATTATGCATAAACTGGGATAAATAACATCAAAGGAGTTCGATCAAAAATTCAAACCTGCATTAGCTATGAAAATGAAAGATCTTTCGAATTCACTTTTATCCCAGGTTTATATTATTGCTTTCAACAAATCATGTGAAATTTTAAGAGTTTGCCGAACGTCATGACCTAAAACAGTAATAAGGAAAAAAAAAAGCATACGTAATATAGCAAGCCTGTGTTGTGCTCGATGCCTCTTAACTATGTTAAACGGTCATGTGGTTTAGAATCATAAGGGGGACAGGGAAACTCAAGGGTAGGCCGTCATGACATCTGTTTCTTTCCCAACACCACTAAACTCAGGAATTCTTTACCGTAACATGTCTTTCCTAACAGCTAGCATCAGTCCCAGTCTTAAAGATTAGTATCCAACAGCCTTAAATAATTTCAGATTCTTCTTCTCTCTTTACCTTTCTTCAAACCTTTCTCATATTTAATTTAAAGCCTGGACTCGATGAAGATTTTTCTTTGGGAATGGAGCCTTACACACACACACACACACACACACAACATGTATAAGAAAATGATTAAAGCGGACACCAAAGCGCGAAAAAAATCACGAGAGGTTTTGGAAAAGCGTGCACAGCGGGTCAGGTGCGGGAGGAGGTAGTTACTTATAATGGAGGTGTCTGTACCGGAGGAGGAAAATGAGCTTAGGAAATTCGGCTGAAAGGAATGATGGAGGGTTAAAACAATGTTACCTACGCAGGCCATTTGTACGTTTTGTGATGCCAAGGTGAAGGCGATGCTATCTGGAGGAATAATATATGATAAAATGGCCGGATTACTTAGGAGATAAACACAAATTCATAAAAACAGGCGGCGATTATTCATTTCTTTCAGAGTTGGACCAACCAAAAGTCCAGAACAACAGAATGAAGAGCAGATCTATAAGATGAGAAAAGGGAATTCGACAAGTGGATGAAGGCAGTGGTGTCATGACAGGGTAACAGGTGCGAAAGTGGGAGGTAATCCGAGCTTACTAAAGATGGCCAGGACGGGTCGCCATTAAGGTAGTGGCCCATGCTAGGTAATGGCAAACTGAACAATAACAAAATGTATGGCTGGAGCAGTGGTGACGGGAAGGGAAAAATATCACCGACTTTAAGAGCATCTTTCATTACGGAAAGTGGTAGAACGAAAAAAATAATAATATCAAAGGAAAACAAGAGATGTAGAAGTACTTAACTTGAGGGGAGTGCATGTAGATTAGTTAGCCAAACAACCGAGGCGAGGGGAGCTGATTAACACGACCTTCACGCACTAAACCCCTGATACTTAGCTCGGCAGCCAGCCATTACGCCAAGCTTGATGATATGTATTCAGTGTACAAGAATATTATAAGAAAATTCTAATCATCTCAACAATACCACTATGTTATCTAACATAGAAAGAGACCTCTTTCCCGAAGGTACTACAGTTGATAATTTCCATATCATTACCATGAATGACGTACAACAGAAACCCTCTGAAACTCAATATAAACTTCTAATGTTATTCTCTCTCCATAATGAAGTCTCTGACTTACATCATTATTAGAGAATGTCCCCCTGCTTTCATTTCCGCCTGTATTCTCTACACAACGTTTTCATCTTAGAAATAATTCTCTCTCTCTCTCTCTCTCTCTCTCTCTCTCTCTCTCTCTCTCTCTCTCTCTCTCTCTCTCTCTCTCTCTCTCTCTCTCCTTAAGTATTACACCTATAACACCTTAGAGCAAGGCGGCTTTAACCGGTAGAAGTTGGGAAGAGTGAGCCCTGGGACTGAGAAATACGTGGTTGTGAGTTTGCTACAGCACCACACCTCTAGCTCCCGCCACTGCTGGTGATAAGAAAGTAAACTTTCCATTATCGACCTGGAGATCAGCAATGATGAGGAAGTCTCTAGATTTAAAAAGGACATCGGTACATTGAACTGAAGTCATTCCTGCGTAACGATCAAGACAGAACTTCAAAGAATTTGAACGACATTCATAGGATACGAAAATACCATCTGCAGTGAAGCCCACACAGTGTTATTGTGCTGTGGATGTATACATACATACATTATACAGTCGCGGACTAAAGTCTTGGGACGCTTCAAGTCCCGATACCTGCTTCGACTTCTGATCGAAGACGTACCATCGCTTCTGTCTGTACCTCTCGAGACAAAGGGCTCGATACAGCTTCGACCTAGCGTGTCTCGGGACTTGTGACCGAGACTGCTGTACTTGTACATAAACGCATCACCTGTGCATAGATTCATGACCTAGATCATCCTTGTTAACTAAGGTGATACAAAAAAAAACACTCGACTCTGCATATATGATTCGTATGAAAAACAATAACACAACTATAAATCCGTAAAAGTTTAAACAAGTTACTTAAAGATATGCGCAAAGATACTTAAAAAAAAAAAACTTAATGAACCTATCAAACGCGAGGGCTGACGACAGTAAAGAGGAAAAATCACAAGCTCTTTCATGAACATGATAACCAATGTACCGTATTATAAAACGTTAACATCAATAACGTGTACAATTACTGGGACACAACGAAGACTGGGGTCAACTCCTCTTATCTACTTATTTACAATGGGATAACTTTTCCAATTACAAAACTTTTCTCTTCAAGTACAAAACTTTTTTTTTCTTCAGGTGTATCGCTGAGGCTGTATGAACTTGATCCACCTTATGTAAACGAGAGCGAAGTGAAAAGATAAACATATAAACATAAAAAGATATATCAGCGTTTGTGCCTTTTTTTTACAACCATTATTGCCGGAAGTTTTATGAGAATATCTGACAGCGGTTTACAGAGTTTCTTGGACAAAGGTACATTCTGAAAAACCTTGAATTGAACTAATTTCATATGCTGTACAAATACCCTGACCGCAACAGTATATCTATTCAAGCAACATACAACTTCCTGTAATCATACGGTAAATTAGTACTTTACATATACAAGCAACCATTATGGACGCAATTAACGCTCCTCAACCACTTTGAAACTAACACGACCTAATTCATCAACTATGTACACGAGATGTATCAAGTTTAACCAACACTAACCAACCAACCTTAACCATCATCAGGCTATTACAGGAACCTGTGAAGCTGAAGACAACCCCAGAGTTCCAAGACCAGGTCGAACTTACGTTAATCAGCTGACGATATCAGGCAACCCGTCCAATGCCTTCCCCAAGGCACTCTCCGCGAGGACACAGCTAACATGAAACTGCAAATATTTTGCTTCCAGTGTGACATGAAGAATCGAAGCCTTGCATTCACAGTTAGGGCTTCCGAATTCAAGTCTAAAGGAAAAATCCTCAGTGTACAAAATTCACAGGTGTATCCCCTTCTTGAATACTGTGCTCAATTTTGGTCACCTTGGAAAAAGACAGAGAAGTAATACACTGAATCATCTACCAAATGAAGAAGTTGAAAGCAACACAACGTTTATGAATAAAGTTGATAAATACTTTACGTCATGACTAACATCATTATTCGCGCCTCCTTCACATAAAGTTTACTGGTATTCATATTTAAATCATCTGCACGTTTCTCTCCTCTTACTATACACTTGTCTAAAGTTTCTGATATTCTCCACCATCACAAACAGCCTCGAAAGGACCCAGTGGTCTATTGTTGTTCGAATGCCTTTGTGTCCCTTTGAATTCCCAGCTCTCTGCATCAGAAATTAATAGCCAAACTGGCGTCCAGAAGAAGAACAAATAACCAGAGAAATCCCTCAGTCACAGGCCCGAGGTGCGACTCAGTGGAATCTTTACAACTGACATATAATGGAGGATCTTGCCCTCAGTGGCGCCCCTATCCCAGGGAGCGACCTGAGGAGTAGCCACCACTCATATACAATGAGACATCTGGTCCGGGTGCAAGCTGCGGTCCATTCTTCTCCCTCACAGTCAAGTGTCCCAGAAATGGACAACTTTGAACATTTCTCGTGACAACATAATTTCAACAAGCTCGTGTCCCAAGATGAGGTATTTGTGTGGTATGCATCGTACCATCCCGGCGGTTATCCCGCTGGATGTATCTTTACGTCCCTCACTGAACAGAAAGACATACAAACCAACGTCAGACGACAAGGAAAATACCCCCTTCTACCACAGGGACCGAGGGATAAAGATCTGGGAGACATGGGTAATGATATTCAAGGGGTACCATTAAAGGCCCCTCTTCTCTCTGACACCCTTGGGTAATAAACCGATGAAAGATATATGAATGTGTTTATATGTTTCTTGTAAATCTTGAACGTCCTCAAAAATGGATCTGAAGCTCCTGTGACTTTTATAATGTCCTAAATCTTTATCGAACGCAATTATACAATGGTCTATTCTTCGCTGATACGTCAAAACGAACAACCACCACGATCGGAGAAAGAACAAGATGGAAGGAACTCGGGAAAAGCGCTACCGTTCTCCAGCTACCAGTCCCTACGAACTACATACCCGCCACACCTGCCACCTACGATGGTAACTATCAATCTCAAACAGCCTTTACAAGCTGCAAGTTTCCGTCGCCGCAACTTGTGAAGCCGTTTGAGGACGGCCCGCGACAAGACATGAGGAAAACTTTCACAATCGTTTCCACCAGCAACATGCGTAACAGGCAACAACCCAGGTCCCTGGCTTTCATCAGACTATCAAATAATGAGGAGGAATATATATATATATATATATATATATATATATATATATATATATATATATATATATATATATATATATAAAACTTCAATTTTTATATCTAGGAATACTAGGAACTCTCAGGTCATGATGGACATTATGGTACAGTACATAACCCCAAGTGACCTAAAGAGAAAGAGACGCAGCTCACGCTGCAGTTTAAATTCTAACCTCTGGAAATATTGAGCAGCTGATCGTTTTTTTTTTTTTCTTTTTTCAGCCCAAGCTAACGGACTCGGGTTGTCATCTGCAGGTCGACCAATTGCGGCTGTGATTTGTGCAACATGATCAGTAGTTCCCTACCGGCAGTGAAGCACCAGAGTGAGCGCTTCCTTCCTAAAGCGTTGGTGCCGCGACACCTGCAGCACAACCCCACCGACCCTACTGGGCCAGGAATCCACATCAAACCATCTCTCCCAACCACAGATGGAAATGGTGGAAACAGAAAAATAGCCAAGGTGCCATGCTGACGGCAAGACTAATGGTGAAGGAGGCCGTGAGAGTCGTCTTTATCGTCGACAACATCATCAGCACCATCCCTCTCCTCCTCCTCCTGCTTTCCTTCTCCTCCCCCTACAGCTCCTCGACCCCACCCAACTCCCGGCACTTCTTCCCCTTCCTACCCTTTCATCCTGCCTCCTGCTGTCGTCCTTGGGGCCCGCCCACGACTCTGACATTCGCTGCTGCTACGACAGATTGTCAAGCGAGTCACCATCACACACACACAGTATCATCTTACATCACCCGGCCACCACGTATCACCACCACCAGTGTTCTTATTATCAAAACACATACATACATACATACATACATACATACAAAATTTCCGGTACCGCTCGATTTTCTCCTGTATTTTACAAAATCTTAAGAACAAAAACATAACAATATCCTTTAAGAGCAGTTACGGCTCCATCTCAGCAAACATTATCAAACAAGTCTCAAGGAAAGACGAACTCAGCGCCACAAAGAATATCAACCACGCCGCTGCTATACCTTCCTCAGTATCACCAGCACCAGAACTACCACCATCTACAACTACAACCTTGCTCAGCATCACATCCAACACCAACTATGCTACCACTACGTCCTTCAACATCACCAGCAACCACAACTGCCACCACTTGCACTCCGACAACCATCTTCCGTCACCAAAACCACAACCACCTTCATCTATACCACCACAAACTTCCTCAACATCTCGACCAACCACATACCACTACTTCCCTCAGCAGCAGCAGCGCCACAAACAACTCCCAGCGGCCAAGCGTGCGCACCACCTCCAGAGCCTCTCCCACACTGCTGTCACCCGCGCCACGACGCTTCTCACCCTTAAGACCGCTTCAATCCCCATTAAATTTGTGTGGGGTGGAGCGGGTGGCATGGTGGAGTAAGGATGGATGGGCAGGACTGTCAGCCCGCAGGAATTGGCGGGGAAAAGTCCACGGAGAGAGGAAAGGCTTTAGCATGGGGAAGGAAATATGAATGCACTGCAGCGTGGGCACGAGGTTTCTGGGGAAGCCAGGTAGAGGAAGGGCACCGAGAAGTGAAGGGAAAGTGCAAATTTATCTTCGGAAAGGGACCGTGAAGGGGAGAGCAACATGGGGATGGAGACGAGGCGGGATGAAAGGGAATGGAAGTAAGACGAGTCCGTATGGAGAAGGAGTAGCAATAAGGGAGGGGGGCCTTGGAAGTGAAAATGACGCAGCAATGACATATACTCGTTGGGAAGAAATGGGTACAGCTTGACGGGAGCACAGGGGAAGTGGTAAACGTTATGATGAGTGCTGTGGCTGGCTGGAAGCGTGGAATAGCACAAACACTACAGGGAAGGGAGCGGTGGGCGGAATGCCAGGGAGAAGGCAAGGAGGGGTGAGGCCAGGGTGTGTCTTGGCTGCCTTTGATGCTCAAAAGAGGCCTGAGGGAAAGGAAGAAGAGACGTGGAGAGTAGGAGGGATGGTGCAAAGGTGTTACTAGCACGGTGGAGGAAAGATGAAGGAAGAATGGCGTGTGGGTGGAAATCTACCGGAATGGTGTGTGGAGAGGCTGGCAGAGTGGAAGAGAAAGGGAAGGAAGTTTTTATGGAACAGGTTTTGGAGAATCTGGTAAGATCAAGACGTGGAGTGGGGATGGCAGGATGAGAGAGAGAGAGAGAGAGAGAGAGAGAGAGAGAGAGAGAGAGAGAGGAGCAGGAGGCTGGAGTGGAAGGAGCGAAGGAGAGGACCTAGAAGACCCCGCGCCCCTTCTCAGGGATTATCACGTCCGCGGAGACAGATATTAGCGACTTCCTCTAAGGTAAACACTTTAGACAAGTTTCGTGGGATAAGGAAGAAAAGTGTGAGGATTTGATGGTGTTTCAGGTAGATAAAAACCTCGAGACACGAAGAGGCTGCTGGTGAGCTGTTGGCTGGAGTTGGGCCCCCAGGCGACCCACGGATGGCGGTGTTCATGGTGATGCAGCTGCAGATCCAGAATTTCCGCTCAGATGAAATACTGTGGACCTGAACACTAAAAGAGGCGACTCAAGTATACACAAAATATATAATAAAACTCTTCTTTCTAGAAAATATTACCTTAACGAATATCATTCCACGGGAATTAAAAAAAAAATACGATAAAGCTACACACTTAAACCGCGTGAAACAGACGTCAGTTCCAGGAAATAAGCTTCACATCTGACACGAAAGTTCGTATCAGACACAAGAATATGAAATGAAAACCAAAACCGAAGAATAAGAAACTAACTGGCGTCTTACAGAGGCACCAGAGTGTTTGCTAAGGTGTCGCGATTTCAAGGAACCAGCAGCCCATCTTGCCAGCCACTTGTAATGTTCAACTTCCACAGTAAACACCACATTCTTTCCTTCTCACCCTCTTTCCCACTCCCGGAGCATCTTGTCGGCGTCGGGACGGTGTGGGTCTTGGTGAAGCTGTCCCGTACAGAAGTCCGTCTTTTACGTGCTAAAAGAACTTTCATCCACCTCCCATTCTGAACTCTGTATGGCACCGTACTCCCGGCGTCTGTCTGAGACTAACCACTGCCTGTATGTGGCACAGTATCACCAGCAACTGTGTATGTAACACATCAATATGTGCCACAATATGACGGGTGACTGTGTACATACCAGCCAGCGTCGCAGATCGCTCACAGAGCCAAAGGCCATTGCAACAGCGTCTTTATATAACAATATGACGTTTTCTTACATATGAGTTCCGTGAAGGCTACCACGGCCCACTACACCGTTAGCACGGAGTCACCCACAGATGTAAGACCTACCAATAATACACTCAGAACTCACATCACCTCAACTGACGCCAGATTCCTGAGAACTCTGTTTCTCTAGAGACTCCTGCAGCGGACACGGCTTCCTTCCTTTGCCCAATCCTCGACTTCCTCCCATACACACGCTGCCTCAACCCACCCGGGAGCAGCACATCCAGAAGCGATATCCTCTCCCTCTTCCCATCCACCATCCCTTGCAACCCCCCGTACCCTCCTCCCCACTCCATCACCAGGACTACTCTCTCACTTTCCAACCCTCAAATCATGATCTCAAATCCCACGTCTCGGTTCCTTCCCGTCCCCTCCCTCCCTGGAGCGGTCTCCGAGTCTCACTTGCAGAAGCTGAGATCTCCCTATGCCCTCCCCTCCACCGCTCACCCCTATCCCCTACTCCCGGACACACACACACACACACACACACACACACACACCACAGCTCCGGCGTCGCAATTCTACACCCCATTATGGAAATATCGTGTGCGTTCGAACGTGTCTCAGTTTGAGGCCTGCGGGGAGAAGAGGTTTATGGACCAGTCTACAGTTGTAGATATTTCTGTTGATGTATTCCTTTTCTTGGAAAACTTTTCTTGTGAATTAATATCCCAAATATCAATGATTGGTGTATCTTTAATTCCCGTACTACACCTTCCCCTTGGCTTGGCAACAGACTTTAAAAAAAATGTGAATTTCCAGGTGAGCAGAAAGGCAGGAACCCATTACTCACGCGATGTAATTAAAGGTCCACCGATCTGGATTGAATCGTACATGGAACTCAAGGAGCGCGAGAGGCAAGAATTCAATTCAACCTCATCTCTTGATTTACTCTCCCAGATCGTATGCAAGACATTACAGGAACTTAACAAACTTATGTGTATAGAGCAAATACAGATATTGGTGATGTGTTTACGGCTGATTACATCGATGAAGTTCGCAAGCTTACAAGCTAGATACAGGAGTACGACGTCATCAAGAGCGTCAGTTTCAAAGAAATAGTTACAGAGTTTGGGAAACCTATGAACCTAGAGGTCTGCTGCAGGCGGTGAGGGAACAGGAGGTGCTGAAGGCTGCCAGAACTCACGTTATGTAAGGCTTGGGTTAGGTGTACAGATCTCTAGAAATATCTAATTTGCCTCTGAATAAAGTACCTGCTTGTAGGCCGCCTTACCAGAGACATCAGCTGCACTGGACGCCGTTCAGAGCAGCCTCACGTCCGACACACACTTCTGCGTGTAGGTCCTTGGCCTTCCCTGCCTCACTAAATAGCCTGCACATAAATAATCCTCGGGTAAACAACCAGAGACGGGTGTCCGCTGATGATGAGCATCGGGTGATGATCACATGTTTTCTTTAAATTTCAATATATTTTGCAAGATCTGGTTACTCTGCATTAATCAAGGGCAGAGATAGAAGCTGCCAGACTGTCCGAGTCTGTTTTGCCTTAAAGGTCGTTCATGGAAGCAGTCCAGCTGGCAACAGTATGAAGTGAAACAGTACAGCAGTCAAGATACTGAAAGGGAACAGCTTAACAGTCCGGTAGCGGTCTAGTTAGCAACGGCTTAGTTAGCAACAGCCCAGATGGCAACGGTCCAACTTCAGTGATCACAAGTGTATGATTATGGAGGTAAACGTGTGCGTTATCACATGAGCACTACAGCTTGAGAACTACAAGGTAACTACACACCTGAGGTCCAGACGATACTTTGTCCCTACAACGTGTCGTAGTCGCTTGAGGAACGTCGGGTTCTCAATATATACAACAATTAACCCAGACGGCAAAAGCGGTTAAGTACGACATAGTCCACGGAGTAACAACACAGCCAGTTGCGCTCACCCCACACGGCAACAATGTGACAAGCAGTGGTGGGTAACATTCCGAACTGCAGCCTTGTGGTCTGCAAATGTACGTGGGTAACAACCAGACTGACCAGTGTGTGACCTGCGGCACTCCAGAACCAGAGAGACGTGACGATGAGGCCCACAACCCGCAGCCAGAGGATGACAATGACGATGAGGCAGTTCTTTTAACGAGACTCATGTCTAAAACAGTCATTATTCTTTGATTAAACGACCAAATCTCGACATTAAACCTAATGTTAGGGAAAGGTTCACCGTCAGCGAAAAAAGATGAAAAACATTATAGGCTTAGATTAAGAGCATTTCTCACGTCATACAAAACTTGCCGGGATAAAAATTTACGAAAACAGCATCGGGGCCTTTGTGTAGGCTGTCTGAACCCTACAGGGACCAGAGTCATACAACAGTGACGGTGCTGGACACGATGAGAAAGTAAATTACTAACCACCTGGTGAATACCTGGTATATATATATATATATATATATATATATATATATATATATATATATATATATATATCTTTTCTTTCTTTCATACTATTCGCTATTTCCCGCGTTAGCAAGGTAGCGTTAAGAACAGAGGACTGGGCCTCTGAGGGAATGTCATCACCTGGCCTCGTTCTCTGTTCCTTCTTTTGGAGAAAAAAAAAAAAAACGAGAGGGGAGGATTTCCAGCCCCCCGCTCCCTCCCCTTTTAGTCGCCTTCTACGACACGCAGGGAATACGTGGGAAGTATTCTTTCTCCCCTATCCCCAGGGATAATATATATATATATATATATATATATATATATATATATATATATATATATATATTTTTTTTTTTTTTTTTTTTTTTTTTATACTTTGTCGCTGTCTCCCGCGTTTGCGAGGTAGCGCAAGGAAACAGACGAAAGAAATGGCCCAACCCCCCCCCCCCCCATACACATGTACATACACACGTCCACACACGCAAATATACATACCTACACAGCTTTCCATGGTTTACCCCAGACGCTTCACATGCCTTGCTTCAATCCACTGACAGCACGTCAACCCCTGTATACCACATGACTCCAATTCACTCTATTTCTTGCCCTCCTTTCACCCTCCTGCATGTTCAGGCCCCGATCACACAAAATCTTTTTCACTCCATCTTTCCACCTCCAATTTGGTCTCCCTCTTCTCCTCGTTCCCTCCACCTCCGACACATATATCCTCTTGGTCAATCTCTCCTCACTCATTCTCTCCATGTGCCCAAACCATTTCAAAACACCCTCTTCTGCTCTCTCAACCACGCTCTTTTTATTTCCACACATCTCTCTTACCCTTACGTTACTTACTCGATCAAACCACCTCACACCACACATTGTCCTCAAACATCTCATTTCCAGCACATCCATCCTCCTGCGCACATCTCTATCCATAGCCCACGCCTCGCAACCATACAACATTGTTGGAACCACTATTCCCTCAAACATACCCATTTTTGCTTTCCGAGATAATGTTCTCGACTTCCACACATTTTTCAAGGCTCCCAAAATTTTCGCCCCCTCCCCCACCCTATGATCCACTTCCGCTTCCATGGTTCCATCCGCTGACAGATCCACTCCCAGATATCTAAAACACTTCACTTCCTCCAGTTTTTCTCCATTCAAACTCACCTCCCAATTGACTTGACCCTCACCCCTACTGTACCTAATAACCTTGCTCTTATTCACATTTACTCTCAACTTTCTTCTTCCACACACTTTACCAAACTCAGTCACCAGCTTCTGCAGTTTCTCACATGAATCAGCCACCAGCGCTGTATCATCAGCGAACAACAACTGACTCACTTCCCAAGCTCTCTCATCCCCAACAGACTTCATACTTGCCCCTCTTTCCAGGACTCTTGCATTTACCTCCCTTACAACCCCATCCATAAACAAATTAAACAACCATGGAGACATCACACACCCCTGCCGCAAACCTACATTCACTGAGAACCAATCACTTTCCTCTCTTCCTACACGTACACATGCCTTACATCCTCGATAAAAACTTTTCACTGCTTCTAACAACTTGCCTCCCACACCATATATTCTTAATACCTTCCACAGAGCATCTCTATCAACTCTATCATATGCCTTCTCCAGATCCATAAATGCTACATACAAATCCATTTGCTTTTCTAAGTATTTCTCACATACATTCTTCAAAGCAAACACCTGATCCACACATCCTCTACCACTTCTGAAACCGCACTGCTCTTCCCCAATCTGATGCTCTGTACATGCCTTCACCCTCTCAATCAATACCCTCCCATATAATTTACCAGGAATACTCAACAAACTTATACCTCTGTAATTTGAGCACTCACTCTTATCCCCTTTGCCTTTGTACAATGGCACTATGCACGCATTCCGCCAATCCTCAGGCACCTCACCATGAGTCATACATACATTAAATAACCTTACCAACCAGTCAACAATACAGTCACCCCCTTTCTTAATAAATTCCACTGCAATACCATCCAAACCTGCTGCCTTGCCGGCTTTCATCTTCCGCAAAGCTTTTACTACCTCTTCTCTGTTTACCAAATCATTTTCCCTAACCCTCTCACTTTGCACACCACCTCGACCAAAACACCCTATATCTGCCACTCTGTCATCAGACACATTCAACAAACCTTCAAAATACTCATTCCATCTCCTTCTCACATCACCGCTACTTGTTATCACCTCCCCATTTACGCCCTTCACTGAAGTTCCCATTTGCTCCCTTGTCTTACGCACCCTATTTACCTCCTTCCAGAACATCTTTTTATTCTCCCTAAAATTTACTGATAGTCTCTCACCCCAACTCTCATTTGCCCTTTTTTTCACCTCTTGCACCTTTCTCTTGACCTCCTGTCTCTTTCTTTTATACTTCTCCCACTCAATTGCATTTTTTCCCTGCAAAAATCGTCCAAATGCCTCTCTCTTCTCTTTCACTAATACTCTTACTTCTTCATCCCACCACTCACTACCCTTTCTAAACGGCCCACCTCCCACTCTTCTCATGCCACAAGCATCTTTTGCGCAATCCATCACTGATTCCCTAAATACATCCCATTCCTCCCCCACTCCCCTTACTTCCATTGTTCTCACCTTTTTCCATTCTGTACACAGTCTCTCCTGGTACTTCCCCACACAGGTCTCCTTCCCAAGCTCACTTACTCTCACCACCTTCTTCACCCCAACATTCACTCCTCTTTTCTGAAAACCCATACTAATCTTCACCTTAGCCTCCACAAGATAATGATCAGACATCCCTCCAGTTGCACCTCTCAGCACATTAACATCCAAAAGTCTCTCTTTCGCACGCCTGTCAATTAACACGTAATCCAATAACGCTCTCTGGCCATCTCTCCTACTTACATAAGTATACTTATGTATATCTCGCTTTTTAAACCAGGTATTCCCAATCATCAGTCCTTTTTCAGCACATAAATCTACAAGCTCTTCACCATTTCCATTTACAACACTGAACACCCCATGCATACCAATTATTCCCTCAACTGCCACATTACTCACCTTTGCATTCAAATCACCCATCACTATAACCCGGTCTCGTGCATCAAAACCGCTAACACACTCATTTAGCTGCTCCCAAAACACTTGCCTCTCATGATCTTTCTTCTCATGCCCAGGTGCATATGCACCAATAATCACCCACCTCTCTCCATCAACTTTCAATTTTACCCATATTAATCGAGAATTTACTTTCTTACATTCTATCACATACTCCCACAACTCCTGTTTCAGGAGTATTGCTACTCCTTCCCTTGCTCTTGTCCTCTCACTAACCCCTGACTTCACTCCCCAGACATTTCCAAACCACTCCTCCCCTTTACCCTTGAGCTTCGTTTCACTCAGAGCCAAAACATCCAGGTTCCTTTCCTCAAACATACTACCTATCTCTCCTTTTTTCACATCTTGGTTACATCCACACACATTTAGGCACCCCACTCTGAGCCTTCGAGGAGGATGATCACTCCCCGCGTGACTCCTTCTTCTGTTTCCCATTTTAGAAAGTTAATACAAGGAGGGGAGGATTTCCGGCCCCCCGCTCCCGTCCCCTCTAGTCGCTTTCTACGACACGCGAGGAATACGTGGGAAGTATTCTTTCACCCCTATCCCCAGGGATAATATACATATATATATACATATACATATATATATATATATACGCGGATACTTGGGTTAGCGTGGAGCTAAGAGAACGCCGCGAGCAGGTCAGGGGAGAGGGAACTCATAGAATGCATCGCAGGAGAATTACTTGCAGCCATTTAAACCTTGTTATTACCAGGTGAACAAGCAGGGAGTCTGTGGGGGCAAGACAAAGCCGCTCTTCTGCCGCGGGGAAGCTTCTGGCTGGGAATGGAGTCGTGTTCCATTCAGCTTAATTGTCTGCAACAGTTCCTTCCTGCAGGACTAAAATTGATGTGTTTTGTGGAGGGATGGGAGTGATTTAGAGGACAAGGGACTCTCTGCAGTTAGTTATTGCCACAATTGAAAACCAATAATACACAGCACGCCCTTGACAGAGGTAATTTTTCTCAACGTGATAAATACCGTTTGTGATGTGTTACACATGAACAGGAAGAACTTTAGAAGAACTTTAGAAACAAACAAGCACGTATAACTCCCGAAGTTTTTATCGTCATAATGTGTGGATCGGGATGTTCCTGTCCACGGAACACGGCACCAGCATCCTGCTGTACAATATAACCCGAGAATAACAACCTCCAGACATGATGGTACGGCCACTGAGGACGACGACACAACCGCCTATAACTTGACGACCCTGAACACGACAGCACGACGAAACGATCCTTCAACAACCCTAGCGTGTCATGGCCTAGCCTTGACCTGAACCTTGAGTGTCAGGTCAATATCCAGGTACAACCAAAGGGTCATACCGTCGTGCTCAAGATGTTAGGTCGCACCACCCGGAACACGACCACAAACTGCCCACTACGACTCACCAACACACTGGGTTATAAATCTTACCTCGCAAAAGAAATCAACATGCATTGTAGTTTGAATTTATACCCACACTATTTGTCTCAAGAGTGCAAGCGTCTGCCAGAGCGTTTGCGGAGGCACGAAACAGACACATTGCCTCTACTTTGATTAGCGGAGGTGTCTGTGTAGATATGTATGTGTACGTATGTGATATATATATATATATATATATATATATATATATATATATATATATATATATATATATATATATATATTATACTTTGTCGCTGTCTCCCGCGTCAGCGAGGTAGCGTAAGGAAACAGACGAAAGAATGGCCCAACCCACCCACATACACATGTATATACATAAACGCTCACACACACACATATACATACCTATACATTTCAACGTATACATACATATATGTATAGACATATACATATATACACATGTACATATTCATACATGCTGCCTTTATCCATTTCCGCCGCCACCCCGCCACACATGAAATATTATATATATATATATATATATATATATATATATATATATATATATATATATATATATATATATGACGGTCTCGGAATTGCCTTCTCAGCGTTTAACATATCGTCGTGAAAGTTTGGGCGTACATACCCGTGTAGGCCACACCAGACAACTTCTCAAGAAAAGTTACACAGTTACTGATATACAAAGTTGGAGAGCAGTGCTCCCGCCTCCTTGAGGCCAAACTTCCAACATTTTTCAAAAGATATTTCGCAAACCACTGCTCATGGCGAAGTCTGGGCCAGAGTTTGCCTTGCATTTTTTCGCAATGAATAATATTGCATTGTTAAATTTCTACCATAAATACGCGAATCCCTAAGACTTTTCAAATATTAGTGCGTATATCACTTAAGACAAAATATCTATTTGGATGTGTACATCAGCTTTTACATGGATCACTACAGCAGAACACAGTACAACATTTCTTTTCTACCGCACAAAAAAAAAACTTTTATAGTCAGAGGGAGTAACTATGAGAAGACAAATAGGGTACAAGATGGGCAATATTTCATGTAAATTCCTGTGTCAGGAACCACTTGTTACTGAGGAAACCTGATCAGAAAACACAGAACCCATGACAGACTCCGCTGTAGGACTTCAGTGAGAGGTGTGGAGGCTATTCCCTGGCTTGGATATTTTGTCCTATCATGTCACACACACTGAGGAAGACGCCTACACATATGTACTGTACCTGCAGGAGTGTTCGCCATACAGTACGGTAAGTGAGGTGTTCTACGATTCGAAAAAGTCACATGAAGGAAAAAATCCATACATTCCCAAACCTCATTTTTGGACATGGAAGTGGAAGGATGTGGTGAATGTCCTGTGTATGTGTGTGTGTGTGTGTGTGTGGTGCGCGCGTCAGGACAAGAGGCTCGGGGTGGAGGTGGCGGCGGCAGTAGCGGGAAGGGCCAGAGGTCTCTGCTAGCAGCAGCCAGACTTATCCCCAGTACTTATGGAGTCCTGTCTCAGCGGGACAACGCCCACACACCCTGCCCCGCTCCGCCCCGCCTCCTCGCTCCTCCTACTGCTGCTGCTGCACCAGGCAGGGCCTCCTTCTCCCGTCCCCTCGCGGGACAACCCACCTCTTCTTCACCTTCCGCTAACGTAAACCATTATCCCAGGCACTAAATATGAAATATGATTTTGACACACCAGAATTATCAAATGAAACTCTTTATGTACTTTAATATATATATATATATATATATATATATATATATATATATATATATATATATATATATATATATATCTTTCTTTCTTTTCTTTCAAACTATTCGCCATTTCCCGCATTAGCGAGGTAGCGTTAAGAACAGAGGACTGGGCCTTTGAGGGACTACCGTCACCTGGCCCAATTCTCTGTTCCTTCTTTTGGAAAAAAAAAAAAAAAAAAAAAAAAAAAAAATCAAATTTTCAACACAACCTCCTCTCTCATCAACACACAAAATTCCGTTTTCTTTCATTTCTTTTGTTGTTTCAGGAATAAACAACATCCACATAAATAGACTAATTCTTTATACCATTATCTAAATTCCAAATTTCAAAAATCTGATCCAGACCACATATCACATAACGTAGCTATGTCATTACACAAAGACAAAAAAATTTACATTACGAATACGTTACAATCATACTTTCATTTCGTATTCATAAACTCGAAATCTCATTAATACTATGACTGCTAATGATAATAATCAGGAGACGAATTCATAAGCAGTGAAGTAATGAGATAACATCATTACCTGGAACAGGGCGGAGTTCCAAACAGAGATTAACATCAGGGAAAAGTACATTTGACACCTGATGTTCGTCAGAATTATCAGCGCTCTAAGAACAGTACAACTTCCTATTCAAACATACCTGGTGTTGTGGTTTCTGACCTACATTCCCCTAACCAGTGGTTAATTATCTATACACGGAACTCATGAAGGATACACAACATAAGGAGTTATTTTTGTTACCAGATGAGCGATGGAACTCGTCAGGTAACCTCCATAAGTTTGGAGCCAACACGCAGTGCCTAAAATCTCAGAGACGCCTTGTATATTACTGATGGTTGAAACACCACACAATCCATCTACTAGAACGCAACCTCCTCAAACTAAGGAGGCAAACAAACGAAGAGGCGACACATACCCACCACTACCAAAGAGGAAGCGCGTAACTCCTATAACTAAAAAGACGACACGATATTCATAACAAAATACCAAACCCACAGCTTCCACAAGCACAAGGGCTGACACATTACACAGCCTCAGAACTGCCATAAAACTGGTGGTGACACATATCCCCAACACTGACTTCCCCAACCTCAAAACTGTAAAATAATCCTCAAAATCTTCAGATATGATTTAAAAAAAAAAACTATCTCGACCTTTGGCAGTTAACCACATCATCTTCAGTCATAACACTACCTCCTCCACGGTGTGACACACTTGATCATACTGAGTGTGAAAATGATATATAGTGTAGGGAGGAGAGAGAGAGAGTGGTGGAGCACCGCCAACGATCCGTCAACGTGGCATTATTGACAGACCGTTCCATTACCTGTCTGAGGATCCCTCGCAGCCTCCAGGCCCCTCAACACACTCTCCTCCCCAACATAAAACAAAAGAACAATCCAAAGGCACAAAAATCGAGTGAGGTGAAGGTCTGGATAAATGAAATTGAAAATAGGAAGTTGAAAGAGATAGCTGGGTGTGTTAGAAGATGGGAGAAGGGTCGAGACCCCAATGCAGAATATTGTTCAGACAGATACGGCTAATTTTTTTTACTGCTACAGTGTTCGCCACCCTCCTGCCCATCCATCCCTGCGTCTGGCAGGCGCAAGTCTGGCATGCTGCAACCAAAACAATACTTCGACCTCGACACAGGTCCAGCCTTCTACCAGAACAACAGTGCTCCGCTCTCATCCCAGCTATAGATTAGCCTATCTACAACTACAACTGGGCTTCGCCCTCGTTCCAGCCCCTTCCTCACACCCTACATCATTACCCCATTTTCTGTCCCATTACATATTACAGCTGGCAATAAAACAGCATTAATATTGGTTTCCATTAGCTTGATCATCTAAACCCCTCACTGTCTTCACAGTGCCTTATTTCCATGTTGGAAACAGTCTGGAATGTGCAGGATTATCCACGTCCACAAGACGGATGAACGATTACTTCACTGGCCCTCAGAGGAGAGACATATTAAGTGATGTATCAGCGTACATTACGCCACTGATTTAATTGTTGAAGTTTATAACGGATAAGTCCATTAAAGTTGTGCCTTTCGTTATACCCAGATTCAAACAATTGACCGAGCAATTCAAAGTCAGTGAAGTTAGACAAGAACTCGGCGTAACAGGACGCATAACTTACCAATCAGCAACCAATGTCTGCCCATCTTGACTAATCTACAACTCTGTCTCAGCAACGAACGATATTCTCACGAAGATTCTTGAATTTCGTATTCACTCATGTGGAATAAAGAACCTCAATATACGAATTTTAAAGCTAAAAGAACAGATAACAAGGTTTCCATGATTTATCCACTATTAAAGTCATAGACAAGCGCAAAAAATTTACATTTTACGAGTGGCAAAATATCAGACCCAACCCATCAACCTGCTGGGTGGAGTAACCTCCAGAAGGTCACACTACATACATCCACAAAATTCAGTCACCCAAACCAAACGGTTACAGGAACCCCCCACCAGCGCCACCTCGTCAACAGGAAGGATGGATCTTACGCGAGGCGTATGGATAACACAAACCTGGAATATAAACACAAACCTGGAATATAAAAGTGGTGAACACAGTTACTCCATACGCCAAACATTTCCTCGTAAAGAGCTCATGAAACAGGGTTTTCGCATCGTCTTGCATATAATCATTTCTCTTCCCGTGGCAAAAATAGGTGTGACTACATACCGTGCATTTGTTTCAGTGGTATGAGGGTACACTGGACGAGCCTACAGCCAATCATTGCATTAGACAACCTATGTTTACCGACCATCCCGGCTAGCTTAGAGTGTTTACCACCAACCATACATAATGCTAATCAGACCAACAACACCATAATTACAATGATATTATCGTGCATATATGCACTAACTACAAGGCCTCTGCTTTATTAACCTGTCCGCCACACCTGGATTATCACAACTTACTCTTTATAGGGCAAATTTGGGTTCAAAATACAGGTACAGCCGAGATCCCCACACAGAGAAGCAAATTGCTATGAATTACTTGGGTGGGGAGCTCGAGTTACGAAAATACCCAGAGTTCTCTTCCACATGCCGCTAAACGCTGTTATGGCACGGGCGGCCATGTGAGGTACGACGTCGCAACTGGTAAATATAAAACACCACGTCACAGCTGGTAGACGCAGCATCACGATGGCTATGTACGACGCCACAGGCGGCGGAAACACGGCGGTGTTCTATTTGTCAAACGTGCCTGATGCAGAGTGACACAGTCCCTGATGATCTGTCCTCTCGTCACGATCGGCAGACATGGCCACCTTCCCAATGGTACGGTACGAAGTATAACATTTCAGCTGATATATACAATAACGTCACGGGTGATGGATGGAGTGGCTGTGGCAACCGGAGGATACGGAGTGCAGCCACGTGTGGTGTATACGTAGACAGTGGTAAGTCTGGGTAACGAGCAAATTACCTCTGGAAACCCTCAATTTGGCCCCGTGACCGTCTTCATATATCTGCCGCAGCCAGCACTCACGAACAGCAAGAGTAATTATACCATCAACCTGAGGCAAGTACTCTCTCTCTCTCTCTCTCTCTCTCTCTCTATATATATATATATATATATATATATATATATATATATATATATATATATATATATATATATATATATATATAATTTCTAAACGTTACCCTTTACAATATGTCACACTTCTACCATTTACTACATAACACATCATATTACATTTACCATCTACAAGACGAACCAAATATACATGACCTTTACTTCAATCTTTGTCTTATTCTATTCGTACGATTCATAGAATCTACTATATTGCTATCCTTACTACAACACTCTACGTCTCTGACCTTTATCACAAGTACTTCATATCAAACTTTACAACCTTCACGCAGGAAATGTTTTACGCTGTCATACCCTCTACTTGCGGTACACATCACTAAATTCTGGCGCTCCTAGAAGAGAAAATAACTTTTCACCTCATTAACCCCACGACAGACCACATCGTCGACCTTAACCCTGAGGAGGAGGAGTCAGGATACAAGGATGTCAGGGTGTGTCTGGGTGGCGCGTCTCAACACGGGAGGAAGTGGTCGGGACAATCCCCAATAAGTCGGGGGATAATATTCTATAGCCTGAGCATACCCTCGAGGGAACAGCCAAATCAACCAGAGGGAACTGGTGAGGATTATGTTCGCACAACAACCTCCCTTTCTAGGATTACTCCCAACACATGAATACCCTAAACATTCATCCATTCGTCATCATTGATTAGCAAATACATATATATATATATATATATATATATATATATATATATATATATATAACCGGTCCAAAGAGTTACTGTATAACCGGGCCAGCATATATCAAGTCCTGGTAGGCTGGTCTTGCACAGGTTGAAGGAACTCTTTGGTTCTATTACTATTGAGAGTGAAGGGCAAGCATCCTCTGCATGTTCCTTGTGGCACTTTTCCGTACTAAAATGAGATCTCGTGGACCTCTGATACTAATATGTTTCCTCACTATTCCTGAGGTGCCTCTGCTTCGTAAAAGAGTTCACGCCATCCACGTTGTGGCCTACGTAAACTACTTCCATATGCAGATTAGAGGCTATCCACCTAGTCTTCTTCAAACTCCCCGATCTACATCTTCCTTGAGATAACTAAACAATTCATATCTAGGTTTCTGTGTGTGTGTGTGTGCGTGTGTGTGTGTGTTAGAGAGAGAGAGAGAGAGAGAGAGAGAGAGAGAGAGAGAGAGAGAGAGAGAGAGAGAGAGAGAGAGAGAATCATAGCAGAAATGCTCTAGTGAAGCACTGCTCTGCCCGAGCACTATGCCCCCCATCATCATAAAGGCGTCACTCGCATATTTCCACAACCAGTGCATCGTGTTCACGTTACCATGTCTTAACAACCAGCTGACGACTGCCTGGAGAGACGATACAGGTATTCATGTATAACGTTGCGTTTAACACACACGCGCCTGTTTAGAGCGCTTGGGCTTACAATCAGGTGCGTTTAACTGTGTGAAACGTAACTAAGATTGTGTCCTTATGCCTACTACAGCCCACAATGTACGTCACAGCGGCCGATGGCTTAGCGCATCATTACGCAGTGGTTCAGGATACTGCCGCCGTCCTACAAGGTCAAACATGGTGAGGTAACTCAGCATGAGACTTTTGGCAGGATCTATGGCAACATGTCGACACTGACTGTGGTACCACATTAACGAAGGACGAGGAAGTCTGGTCGCATTTCCAATTATGAAATCCCACTTGAATGTATCTAGTACCACACGCCACCTTTCTAACACAGGTTCGGGTTCCCCAAGGCTCTCTAATAAATGCCACGAACAGCAAAAGAAGCAACCGACAGACGGTCTAAATTGGACTCCTCCTTTGACCATTTTTCAGGCAGTAAAGAGCCATAATAATGGTAGCGCCTGGTACCAGCAGGTTATATGCCTCTGGTCGTGATGACAGCGACAATATACGTAACTCTCATGTTTCCGCCGCCTCCACTCACCGGACAGCAACATAATACAATAACTTTCGACATTTCAACACGGAGAACAGACAAAGTTACGGCGGTAATTCCCTGTAATGTTAGTAATAAAATAAATTCGTAGTGTAGATTGGAGCACCTTATTACGAGCGCTCTACACTTGAAACCCACGAGACCCAGGCTCGAATCCCGGGACAAGCATGGTAACAGAGGAGTGTGTGAGAAGAGTAAGTACACGGTCTACATCCTGTCGTGGCGTGCTTGTACAGCGCCTATACCTGTACTGTACAATCCCCTCGCCCAGTGCTATCAGACGTACACAGGGTTCGTGGTATTTAATTTTGTATACATGTGTGTGTGTGTGTGTGTGTGTGTGTGTGTGTGTGTGTGTGTGTGTGTTCCCTATAATGCCATAAAGCTATGTTTTATTCGTCCTAAACATTTTACAACGATAAACTGAGACTCCAGATGTACGGCGATAGAGCCTGTGGATAGAAGACATGTTCGTGGTACACCGCTGGGAAAGGCTGGGTATCCACTGCCTTAACCGCCCAGACTCTTGCTCCTCCGACCCCAACACGTCTAGCAGCCGGCCAGAACATCTGTCATCTTCCAGAGGGAACCTCCCACACTACCTGTGCAGAAAAGCCCCACTCCCTCCTCCACTATGATACAATTCAACGAGTGAAGCTCACTTTAGCGACTCTAGGAAATTAATTCCGGCTAGTAAGCTGTGCACGACATTCCCTCCGCGACGAAAATTGGATCTGGACAGCGTGCGAGGCTCAGCGAAATTATCATTTATGGCTATGTATGTACTCCCTGTGTGTGTGTGTGTGTGTGTGTGTGTGTGTGATTCTTGCTACGCGCAGTTCTAAATAAAGGAAGTAAAATCAAGTAAATATGCCACATAACATATGACATATGATATACCATTGATTCATACCAGCCACACCAGGAGAAGGTACCGTTAGCATTTAAATATACAGATGACAGGACCAGAGGACACGTGACACCCTCTCGCGACACACACGAGCACGTCTGTCATCCTGAAGGGTCGTGTCATAAAGAACTGGGGATAAACAGCATTTATCTTCAACACAGCAATGGAGTCTACACCATCTGTCAGTGTGGTCAGTGGTCAACCTTCAGATATACATCACCAGAATCTGGTGCAATATAAACCAATGTACATTTTCAGACGTTGTCCAGCAGCGTGTAACATCACATGAAGTGGCTGTCCTCGAAATGAATCACCCACCCCATCTATATATATATATATATATATATATATATATATATATATATATATATATATATATATATATATATATGATTAACCTGAAACGTCTGAGGTCAAGTGATATAAAGATGATGTTCCTCATAACCCTGTTTGTTTCAAATACGTATATATGATCATTCGGTGAGGTGATCGCCACGCGCTAGCATTAACCTCACAGGAAAATTTCGCCGTAAGTTCGTAGGCAGATGCCTCTCCCTTAAGATATAGACGTCCACCTCCTGCTCATCCCTCAGCTGCTGGTCCTGGTGGCAGCGTACCCTCTGGCGTGTGTCATCGCCAGGTTGACGGCAATAATGAGCAATCAAGTCGCTACATCCCTGGCGGCGGCTCGCATCACCTCACACCCCTGCTGGATACTGGTCCTGATTACCAATTAGCACGTCTGTCTTTTCGTTCCCTGTTGACAAACTTAATTACGAGCACTTATACGTGTCTCCGGGATAGTTCATCCAGGGTCCTCACCTTCCTGAGGCTGCCCAGCGAGGATGAACCACAAGCAACGCCATCATGTTCTTGTTCAACGTAAATATCAGCTAAGCTTTAGGTTTCTAGTACAGCTTCTAACACAAACAAAAAATCACCACGTTAATTTGTTTACGACAGACATTACCTCGAAAGCTGTTCGAAACAATAATGCATCTCCAATAACCAGTAGTATGAAATATACACTAGAGTCACCAACAAAGGTAAAGTTACTGCGTATTGCTCTATCATCAACTAACGAGTCCATTACACATATAAAAAGTATTCCAACACCAACGATAATTCCAGTTATACTTCAGTGCAAAAGAAAACATCTGGAAAAGATACGCAACTGCACATCACCCAGAAAGCCAATTAGTCCTCACAAACGAATTTGAGTAAAAGTCACGAATAAATCCGCTTACAAGTATTCACGAATGTAAATGCCAAAAAAAAAAAAAAACGCAAGAAGAACATTCGCAAATCTATGTATAACATCACAGAGCAGTGTTCATGTAAATCCCCGACAAACCCTATGAATTCTAGCCACATAATCACCGACAGCCCCAATAAAACACCACAGCTGGCGGCAGTCTCCCATTTTCACTCGACACGCTTGTAAAACGACTTCGGACTTTCGTCACTCACCTCAGCCTTAAGGCTGGACTAATATTCTCGTCACGAACAGTTCAAACTTCGCCATCGAACTCAATGCTAATGGGCCTCAGGTTGCAAGGTCCTCCGCCACCCAGTTTCTTTAAGGTCTCGCAGACCTGCTTAGTCATCAACCACTCCACATGCTGTATCAGGTCTTGCAGACCAGCACACTCGTCAGTCAATCACTCCACACACTGTATCAGGCCTCGCAGACCTGCACACTCGTCAACCAGTCCCAAATCCCATCAAAGGTCGATCCCTTGGGCCTGCTGTAGGGAGGAAGCAGCAGCAGTAACGGCATAACACGGGTAATCCTCATTAATCCCTCTACGTCACACCAAGATGAAAGGGATCATACCTCTCTCTCTCTCTCTCTCTCTCTCTCTCTCTCTCTCTCTCTCTCTCTCTCTCTCTCTCAACTCCTTAGACACAAATAGGTTCATTTTCACAACTACATTAACAACACAGTACTAAAACTAACAGTCATACTGTAAAAAATGTCTTCAACGAAATAAACTTAACTCATTCCCAAAATGAAAGCATTATTCATTATACCAACTTAAGTCTGACATTATCAGTGTGAGGAAAGGGTAGCATCAGGAACAAAATCATAATAAAGATGTGTTACGACTGGTCATGGCAAACCAATGATGAATTCCCTCAGACACTTAGCAAGTTAGGTATTCAATACAAAACTATTACTGTCTCGTGAAACACCGAATTGAAGGACCAGAGGTTTTCACTTCCCCTGGTGACCCTGGTATGGTGGTGATAACTAGCATATATAAAGGTGCAAGGCAAGCGTCGCCCCTCCTCTAACCCTAACAAGAAATGACAGAAACAGCTCATCAACTTCCTTCTCCATCATAATTTGACATACTCCAAAGCATTGTAATGAACAAAATGAAACGCAATTGTATAAACGGGATTCGTACCCTGCATCTAGACTGCTGGACATGCATGTTTAATGGAATGTCATGAATAGTGAAGAAGAAATGGATGAGCAATTAATGAACTACTACCACTACTGCTACTGCTACTACCACTGTGTGGTTGGAGAATGAGATACATTTCAGCGTAGGAATAAACACATCAAACACTGCCAAGGAATTCACCAAATGTACTTACTATTACCATGCCGATCAATAAAGAGCGGATGGACAATTAGTGCCAGATGGTTGTTAATCCGTTTATCTGTCTGTTTCTATGTCACTCCTAACAACATCAGCAGAATAAAGCTAAAATCATATTACACTTGATTCAGAGTTACCTCTGACATACCCTGGTACGGTTATACTTCACTGTCATGTAAATGGCTCATTCTACATTCAACTCATTCCTCCGTGCTCCAATTACTGCGACAGAAAGCCGAGCCTTAACAGATAACGATAATGAAATTTTCCACACGACGGAAAGCTTTCCAGTTCAACAATGAAAAAGGTCAAGGTCGACGTGGATAAGCACCTCGGTCGGTCCAGTGCATTCTACTTACCCCCAGGTGAAGGTCACAAGCTTACAGTCTGCAATGTATTACTGGAATACATTGGAGGCATTACTGTCCTGAGGGTGAGATGTGAGTGTCAGACTCTCTCATGACGGGGTCACCACCGCATCATTCCTAAGACAAGAAGTTCCATGGAAAATTCTATGGGGCCGTATGTTCAGGTCGTCAGTGAGGCATCAAAGAATGGCTCCAGAAGAATCCTTTTATTCCCAAACGCATGAAATGATGTCTGCTGAGCATACAGACGCATCTACAGCATTATAAACTTGTCACTAAAGACTATTCTTCCACATTTTAGTTATGTTCATTAAAAGTTCGGGTGACATAAAGAAAGAAGTTCATCACCGGACAAGAACGAGGAAAAAGAATCTTGGCAAACAACGGTCTCTCTCTCTCTCTCTCTCTCTCTCTCTCTCCGTATGTCTGCACGTATCTCAACGATACGCAAGCACAAATATTCAAGTACACGCATAATATATATATATATATATATATATATATATATATATATATATATATATATATATATATATATATATATATATTATGCATGCAATGTTTTACATGACTGAATACGTTAATGCAGTTATGTACAAGTATAGAGCATCATATGTTCTTGGAAATCGCTTGTGGCTGAATGTATTTTAGTGCAGATGGCTCCCAGAGTAAATATCACCTCATCTCATACGAAAGAAAAAAAAAGAGATCATCAAGTTCATGGAGACAGCGTGGTTCCTCATCCCTCTGGCCTGTGATTAAATCTTCTTTAAGGTATTAAAGATATTACGAGATAAGGCACGAAGTCCTCACGAGCGGTTTTAATCGCAGTTACCGCCCTGGTACCCAGTCATAAATCAGCATATACAAAAAGCCTTTAATGTTAGGCAAGGTTCGTTCCACTACCACATATAATCAAACTACGAGATCAAGTTTATAACAAGACCTTTAATTGCATAGTGCACTCAGAACACACACTGGGCCTGGCATTATCTTCATGACAATATCCGTGTTTAAGAAGTGTGTCTGGATTATCATCCTTTTTAACAAAAGCTTGTCATGAGACCCTATGCTTCTGTTATTTATGAGGGCGCTTTATGGTTCGCTGAAATACCTCCAGGGAAAAACTTTTCCAATAAACAAGACGAACACGCTAAACAAAGGAAGGCAACGGCGGGGAGCATGAAACACACTACTGGAGGCGATTCTCTCCAGTAAACAGATTTGCACAACATTAAAGTTTACCCTACGTAATGGCAAACCAAATTAAGCCACGCCCTCCACCTATTTATGTCTCCCAACAGAGGGAGACATATTGTTTCTTACTTTCTTTTTTCACAACTTACATGTTTAACACAAAACAAACTGAAGAGGCGTTTGAGTTGACCTGTCCTGTAAGGTTGTATGGAAGATGAATTGCAGTTAAGATCTGGACGTTGAGAAGATGACCTCCGGGGAGAATTTAGGTTTATGGAGAGTGTAGTGAAGATGAGTTTCGCGGTGTCTCTCCCCGTAGTGAAGATGATGGTGCGTAACAGTGCGGAAGTAAACACTAACATTCGCTCGCAAATGTTAGTGTTTACTGTTAAATCATAATCTACATATTCTAACAATATCAGACCGAGAAGTCATTGTTCATAGGATACATTATAAATGCTACATTTAACTCCATCTGATATTAAACTGTAAGTACATGAGGCTTTACATCCAGACTCTGCGAAAAGGAAAATACCTCAAACTATACGGTGTTCTACCAAAAGCCAGCATGCAATCCAGACGCTCTTTGGCAGGTAATGGGGACTCTTTACGTGGAAATGTACGCCCCCTGCGACACCTCATCCTATTCCAGGAAGTGTTTCATCACCACAGCCACCAACCAACCCAGCCCCCCCCTTCCAGGACCCAGCCCCCCCACCTTCCAGGCCGCGCCGAGGAGCCGTGTACGAGAGTGGTGAAGTGTGGGGACCCCTTTCGTCAGAAACACGACACAAATTAGTCAATCTCGCTCCCCTCTGCTCCACTTCCTCTCCTGATTGATCTACTTCTGGCCCGGGCAATTATGATGGAGTTCCCCCAGGAGGAAGGAGGGAGAAGGACGAGGGGTGTGAGGATATAAGGGGATGAACAAGGATGGGAGGGAGGAGGAGGAGACTGTGCATGAAGATAGGAGATAAGACATACTTGACGACTGATACGGCAGAAAAAAGAACCAAGTACAATGTAAAATCATAATCAAAGAAAAATGAACATATGATAGAAATCAAGGAACACGAAACAAATATCTTATTACAATTACCAATATCAAGAACTGCAACCACTTCTTTTACTACTACAACTACTACCACCACTGCTACTACTACTAATAATAATAGTAATAATATAATAATGATAATGATAATAATAATGGGAGAAGTAAGCAATGGGATGGAAAGACTGGAAAGGAAGAGCAGGGAAATGGTAGCAACTACATAATGGTAAAGGAAGGTTAATTCCGTGGCATCCCTCGATATATGCTGACATAAACACTCCTAAAAGCATCCACCTCTTCTGATTATGTTATAAATCGCCAGCATGTAATCACCTAACACGGGAAGAAAATTAGAACAAAAAATATCTTGTGGGCAAAAAGAATTTACCTTCGTTGACAATACAGGGAAAGAGCCAGAGAGTACCTATAGCTACCTAGTTACGAGTACCTATAAAGGGAATCTGAGAGAGAGAGAGAGAGAGAGAGAGAGAGAGAGAGAGAGAGAGAGAGAGAGAGAGTATACCTCGGCAGTAAGAAGTATAGCTGAGTCAGGATTGAGCCACCTTCAGGTTTCTCAATGCCCCGTCAGCAGCACACGGGACCCTTGGCTTAAACCAGATTCTCTCCTGCCTTTGCGGCTCATGTTACAGAGCCCTACAACTTTCCTCGATCACTGATGAAATACCAGCCGGGCGAATCGGAGGATTATTACCGTGTGATGATCTAAATATCATACATAATCTTCCTGATCCCATCCATGCTGTATTTTGTTCTCATATTCTTATTCTTCCTTCCATCCCAGAGAGCCACAACAGGGGTATGCCACTGAACGTGTCATGTCAGCCTCCTGCTGAGTAAAAAAAAAAAGAGCTACTGAATCATCCAAAAATCCCTGATTAAACAGACTGTGAATAAGCTTAAGATAAGCTCCTTTTTACAAGCCTTTACTGCGAGCGATCACGTCACACTCCACGAGTCCACTGACTTAAGTAGACCCTAAATCAGTTTAGGAGGCCCGTCTCTTTCTCTCCCTATAGTTCGCTCTCCTAGCAAGCTGCACGACTGCTCCTCTGATCATCCAAGCTATGTGAGGTCGGTAGCCTGGCTGGTAAGTTATTGAGCTACAGGCCTGTCAGCTGCCGGGGATATTATAAAACCATCAAAAGTTAAGTTTGGACCAACACCAAAACATCTTTAAAACCTTCTTCAGGTGTTACAGATAACTTTAAGACCACACACTATCGCACAAGCTGATCAGGTTCTCTATATACTTATCTATCGACTGAGTTCTTGAATCCCTGAAGCAATTGGCTGATAGTATTTCTTCTGCTTAGAGACAAGGCGTTCTGTAGCTTAATTACCCGGATGTTCACACAATCCCACCCTTACAATAACTATGGCAATTCTACTCTTCCCTGGTCACGGTGTTCTGACTCCCGAGCCGGCTACTGCACCAGACACCAGAGTCGCAACTAGACTAAGTCTTATCAGCTGATCCAGTCACGATACATTAGGAGAGAGGCTGACCCTTGATGACCCCCTGGACACACGACCCTGGCTGGTGATACTGACCCCTTGACCCCCTCCTGTCCTTTCCAAGAAGAAGGCCCAAGGTCAGATGAGGATATGAAGGCCCAAGGTCAGATGAGGATATGAAGGCCCAAGGTCAGATGAGGATATGAAAGTTGAGGGTAACAACATCTCACGTTGGTGGTGGTCTTGCTGGTTAGTACGAAGTGTTGATAAAAAAACAATCTTATGTAAAAGGCATAGCGTTAAAAAACATAAGTACGAATAATTCCCACTAAAATCCAATTATGATACAGCGATGTTAGAAAAATACACAATATAAAATGTGGAATATTTCTATACATCGAAGTTTTCGTGAAAATGATTTTAAAGAACAAGAGAGCAACCACAAACGTTTGTGTCACACCAGAAAAAAAAACAGTTTGTGTTATAACATTAATGCAAATCTATCTAAAACGGCAAAACATTTGGCTATGAAAAAATGAAACATCGAATACAACGTTCCCATGAATCCTAATTGTTGTTTATGCATGTTGATAAATGCTAACATACACACACTCACACACACACACACACACACACACACATTTATTTGTAGACAAAGAGATAGATAGACAGATAGATAGCCAGATAGATAAGAATATAAATCAACACACAGCCAGATAGATAGAGATAGATAAGAATATAAATCAATAGACAGCCACATAGATAAATAGATAGATAAGAATATAAGTCAATAAATAGCCAGATAGATAGATAGAAAGATAGATAAGAATATAAATCAATATCCACAGGTAATACCGACATATATTTACAAAACATTTACGCAAATTTCCTCGCCAGCGACATAACAGTTCAGGTGTTGATGTTCCACACATTAGTATATTCTGTATAACCTGAGCCTTGTCGTAATTAATGATGATATTTACGACTCTGCTGTGGATGAATAACACGACAACATCCACCTGGAAACCTCCAGAGGAAGAGAGTATCCGCGACACTGGAAAACATTTTCCCAGACCTGCATCAAAAGGTAAACATTTTGACAACCCTGATCCCCAACAGCGTTGAGCAATTGTTCCTGTTCTGTTTTGAATCACATTACCCGAGCATTACGCTTGATCTCAACGAGCTTTACCGTAATTAATTGTGTTGAGGTTCATTATACACGCGAGCATGATATATAGCGGGCCCCGGATGTGCGTGTGTCACTCGATGTTCAGAGTGGATCCAGAGCGGCCAGACGTCCACCTGTCCAGCTACTGCATCAAACTCCAGTAAACAAACTACACGATTATTTCTGATGGACATACGATCCACTATTTTTCCACTGTACTTTATGGTCACAGATTCTCATGCCAAGCAGATTATATATATATATATATATATATATATATATATATATATATATATATATATATATATATATATATGCATAAACTTTTACCAAAGGGCGTCCTAGCTACGTTTCTTCGTTGTATATCAAGTGATGTATTTCTTTCTTGTATCACCCCTAATGTGATCATTACACGAAAGCGCACTTGGGACTTTGTATTTCATATTCCCGTGGATTAAAAGGAAAGGACGTAGGCAGGTACATGTATATATACATGAACATACGATTTAAATCCTCACTTCACCAAGGACATACCAACAGGCTGACAAGATACGAAGCACACAATGACTCCCCCGCACTGTGGAACACGACCCAATCAAAACTTTTCAAAAGTTACATATGTTTAGTGGTCAACAATTCCGACAATACTGATTACTGTTCCAGTGAAGTAATTCATGCAAGGGAACATCGCATGGAGCTGACGTTCTCTGGGTGCCATTATTGTAAATGAGTTCATATGTTTCAGATCACTCTGTTTGTGAACCGCAAAACGTATGATATAAAAATATCAGAACATTATATCTTATGACAGTAATATCTGCTCGTATATTGGTTAGTCAATGCCACTACAAGCTGGTCGGTCCCTCTACTGGTTAGTCAATTCGTCTATCGGTTACAGTCAGTCCGTCTACCAGCAGGTGAGTCCAAATGTAAACCGACCCGACCATCTGTAAGTCAATCAGACCACCTGGTGGCTCGGGTTACCAGGCTGTGTCCTGCCTGACAAGTTTATCTGTAAACTGATCAACCAATTCATCATGTGGTCAGTCTGTCTGTCGTCTGTAAAGTCCGATTATCAGGTGGTCAACCCGTCCACGCCCCGACCTTTAAAGCAAGTCGGTTGGGCACAAATAGATCCGCTCATCCTTTTTTTTTTTTTCTAACCTTATACCGATTACAGCTCTCCCAGTGATCCTCCAACGAACTACTCTTGAAGTCTGTAGCTCCAGGTACCCGGCCGTCCGCCCTCCAACTCAACACTCCTAACATCCCTCCAGCAACCCGTCCCTCTCCACTCAGTAATCAAGGAAGATATTTTCATAGCTCTACCTCAGGCTGGGACATTCCCGCTCCACAGCTGGTATGCTACCTCATGGTTGGCGTGACGTTCAGTGGTACGGTACGCTGCGGTGTAAGCAGCCCGGGCCATGAGGCATGGCCAACAATGCAAACACACACACTAACCAGAAACTAAAGCGAACATCGCTGGTTTTTAAGTTATATATCAATTTTCTTATGTGATCTTCCCAGCGCCAGCATAAGAGCTCCACAACAGTAAATTCTAAGATAATTCATCATTCTATCTTGAAGACACAAAAATACATATAAAGTCTGTAAAACGCGTGCAGTAATAAGAGAAAAAAATAAGATCTACACAACCCTACAAGTCCAAGAAAACAAAGAAACACAAAAGACTTTCCCTTCCCGCTGGTGTATAAAAGACACAGTCAGTAACGCTTAATGAGCACAATTATGGCCATCTTAATTCCCAGACCCCAGACATAACAGACCCAAAGCTCTGGTGGACTTCAAGACGCAAGAAAATTAAGCCAAACCCTCTGGTGGCGTCGCTAACCATAACAGTCAAATGTGAACGAATCATTGTCCACAAGGAACGAGGAACGGGCATTACTGCTGACATCACCCTCACCGGAACATCATCATCAGATGATCAAGGTACAGATGGTCATAAACAGTTCACGTACAACCTTGCTGGACATCATTCCCTAACTGTGATAAGTAAGGGAAAGTGACAAACAAAGATGGCTGCAGTAAATGACTGCATGGAGAAAATAAACTAAGAATCGGTGTAAGTATGAACCAAACACATCCAAGGAAGGTGGAAGGAATACTGCAAGTTCCCTCTCCAGTCACTGGAAATGAAAGACATCCCACCTCAGCCCACCCTACATCTCCCTCTTATGAAACCAAAGGTTGAAAAGTGACAGCGCAGCCAGTAAGCAAAAATTTAAATTATCTCAGTTTGATCAGGATATGTGAGAGGAACAAAGACCATGGTGTGCGTGTGTGTGTGCCACGCTTCACTTTCCCTCCTCATCCACATCACACAATTCATTTAGTTTCAGTCGTCAACATCAGCTAATTTGTGTAGCCCATGCTCCTCGCATGAGCGGCAGCGCAACGTACCAGACAGTCCACTGTTGTACCCTATGTCTTCAGGGGCTGCCCTCAGGTTCAACCAGTGAACACGTACGCGCACACATGTACTCCTGGTTCGACATCGGATCATAATACGCGTCTTCCTTTGGTCTTCAACGTGAAAGGAAAATATACTTTGAGGTATAAAAAGGTAGGAATCAAAACGCGCTTAACAAATGGAAAATAAAGCCATATATATATATATATATATATATATATATATATATATATATATATATATATATATATATATATATATATATATATATGACTCCAGTGCATCCCACAGCTCGTGTAATCAGTTTTCAGCACTGTGGGTGGGTATTAGCATAGCAAACATCAAGACTGAACACAAGTTTGGTAATAACAGGGAACAGTGGGGCCAAGTCTGGCAACATCCGAGCCTTCCACAGTCTCCTGCTTCAAGTACTCCCGCCACACTCGCCTCCCAACCCACAGACCAACAGTGCAAGTAAGAACCTCTCGAATCAATTGGGTTCAATCAAGGAATCTTCCCAAAGCTAATTTATCACAGAATTAAACTATCAATGCTATTAGTTATATGCATCTCTTGAACATTCTCTTATCATACAACTGTTTAAACTTATGTGCGGTCTCCTCGTTTGCTATATCCACTTGCAGTTTATTCCATTCGTCCACCACTCCTACATTCTAAAATCATTCCTCATCTTTTTTATCAAGTTTCTTGGATAAATTCGTGTTCTGTTCTCTCGTTGTTCTAACCATCAGTCTTTCGGAGAATAAACTGTTCTCTGTCTACGTTATCAATGTGGTTTACAAATTAATGGCTATCATCAGGTCACATCTCACTTGTCTCTCATCCATGGTAAGGAAATTCAAAGCCTCTAAGCATTTCCCTGTGCCTCAGCTCTCTTAATGCCGGAACCATATATGTTGTCCTCCTCTGGATCTTTTATACAAGTTAACTCTTGCTACTTTGGTGCTGTGACCAGACCTGACAGCCATAATCCAGTCTCGGTCACGTATGTGTTGGGAGCAGCTTACCAAAAGTTTTCCTTCTCCATTTACTAAAAGACGATCTTAAAATCAGACATCAGAAAATTTTCTTATTTCACAATTCTACCATCGTGTAGCTCTGGTGATAGATTAGTGTGTGTGTGTGTGTGTGTGTGTGTGTGTGTGTGTGCGTCCACGCAATATACACTTATTCATACATTCATACTATTAAATACGTAAGCTTCGGTACCTTCATCATTATGAAAAATACATCTTTTATAAAACTGCGAATCCGTGCCATCAGAAAATCATCCAAATAATCCAACTATCAGAATCCTCATGACGTAATCAGCTGCGCTATTTTTCATTCTGGGTGAATATATAATACGGCTTTGGTCTAATCAGAGAAGCAAAATTTGACCATAAGCCTAATTTCCCCGGTTAAAAATAAAATGTTGCCGTATGAAGGGCTATATTTTCATATAAAACAGGTTTATTTCAAAATTTATTTCGGTAATTTTGTTACGGTGTCATACTTTTCTTTCATAAAAACAATCGGCTGTGCGATCAGCCATTTTCATTCCTCTACACCCGAAGTTTGGAATGTTGCCACCATTTCCGAGGGTCCTGAACATTTTCCTCTCCTCGTGAAATAAGGGAAAGAAATACGTAACCTTGACGACATTCACAAGACTACAACAGGAAACCATGGATGTGGATATTACCAATGTCTGAATACATAACTGACAATACCGAAGACTTCTCACCCACACAAAATCCTCATTCAAAAGATGTTCTTAACGTAAACAAAAAAAAAAAAAATATATAAAGGAAGTAATTCAATTATCTGGAGGAGACTGACCAGCCAGCTAATGTAATAATCTACTCTACCTCTGGTGGTTCCCTGGAGAGCTACTGTTCCTGAAAATTCTAAATTTTTCCCTCACAAATTTGTGTCGTGTTTACCACAGTATATCTGTAACTCACCCCACCGACGTTATCCTCTGTAAAACTTGCTCTCCCTCGGGTTACGTTACGACGGCCGAAACTGTCATAAAACTTGTTAAGTTATAATAATTTTCCGTTAACCTTTTCGCCTGGTCACCTGTCTCTGGATATGACAGGTCGTTCCAGAGTTAAGGGGCTCAGGGAGGCTGGAGGTGACAGAGTGACTGTTGGCATGGCTCCTCTCTATAATTCTCCTGTCTCTACTCCCTCCATTCCTCCCACTCTTTCTTATTTTCCTGATATTATATTTACCAGACCAGCAGGTCTTCCTTAAAAATGATGGCGTCATGAAGCAGTCGACTCATGAAGACAAAACAACACTGTACAGGATGATTTTCATGACGAAGAGGAGGGTGAGAGGAGGCGGCGGAGCGGCCGTCTGTCTCTCGTGCACGCTGTGATCATCTCGGGCCCATAGCCTTTCTTCTTCCCCCGCGACGCCTCATTACCTGCTGCATCCATTTGTCACTTCCCTTCAGTGATTTGGTGGACCCCTCCTCGCCCTGATCATTCCCAGCTTTACAGCCTCCTAATTCAAGACCCTTCCACCCTCCCTCTCCGTCTCCCTCTGTTCTGTCCACTATCTTGTGTCTTCCATACCTTCATCCTCACCCCTATTCTCTCTGACATTCCTGACCTCTAACCTCCTCTCACCAGCACAGCACGTCCACCCTAACCTCATTCTTTACCTCTCCTGACCCCTTACCCTCATCTACTCCCACCCTCGTTTTTTTTCCTTTCTTTTTTTTATCACAAGTTCTCTGTGGCGTTCACCTT